>NC_056729.1:447612458-447749958 GCF_019279795.1 Protopterus annectens | reverse complement strand
TATTTAGTTCTAATTATTATTAGTTAAAGCATGACAGATTATTTACAAACAAGCATAAGCAGTGTAATCAAGAAAGTATAATTAGGAATAGCATTTGAAGAACATATAAACTTTTAAAGGAAAAAAATGTATCAAATTACTGACCTTATTTTTCCTCTTCAGAAAGAGAAACAAGTTAAATCACAGCTTGCCATTAAATCTGCAGATATTTTGACTAGTTATGAAACAAAACATTTCTTTGCACACAGAGAATAACTTTGATTAAATCTTTTCAAAATATTTGTTGCTTTCTGGAAATGCAGGAACTATATTTAAAAAGATTAATAATAAAATAAAATGATGAGAGAGAAAAAAAAACATAGTACAAATCCTTTGTTTTTTAGTCTCTTCTTCTTCTCTGAAGTCTTCCATGAAGTTTCAGTTGCCAGTCTCTTTAACGAAGAACTAGCCCATTCCATTTCTTCTATTTTTTCCAAAATCTTATTTTTTTTGATAAACAGTAAAGCAGAGTCTAAGTCATATAAATTTTACGACCATCAGGAAGGAAGATTTTAAGCTTGGCAGGAAACAGAAGGTATGTTTTAAACTGTGCTTTTTTAAGCTCCCTTATTAGTGGCAGAAAACTTTTCTTTTAGCTAATACCATGGAAGAATAGTCATTGTCAAAACGCACAGTTGTTTCATTAATCTTAACAGGAGCTTTAGCCCAAGCAGATTTAAGAACCATCTCTTTATCAAAAGATGATAGAAATCTAACTATAACTGATCTAGGATAGTTTTTGTTAGAGTTAGTATTAGCTATAGATCTATGTGCTCTTTCGATACCAAAAGAGAATGCTTCTGGTAAATCTAAAGTTTTAGGGAGCCATGTTGTTAAAAAATAAGTAATACTGTTACCTTCAATATTTTCTAGCAGTCCAAAAATCCTAATGTTATTGCACCTAGATCTATTTTCCAGGTCATCCAGCTTTGTTTGTAAATGCGTATTTTGTTTCAGCAGAAACTCAATGTTGATTTCCTCTTCTTGTATTCTATTTTCCATGTCATTCACAGCTTCTTCTATGCCTGTCATCTGGATCTTCTGTTGTTGCAGGTCCATATGTAACAAGTCTATTTGTTTTGTAGTTTTTTCTATGAAAGTGTCTATTTTATTATCCATTTTATCCATCTTAGCAGTAAGTTGCTGGACTATAATTATCAGAGACTGAAGTTCTTTCTTGATGCTGACGTCTTGAGAATTTGTCTTACTGGAACTCATTTCAGACTGATAAACTGACAGGAAAATTTCCAAAGTAATTTCTGACAGGAATATTATTAAGATTTCCTTTCTTTTTTAGATATAGTTCAAGAACTATATAAAACAAACATATTTAGAAAGAAAATTACTTCAAAAATTAATTTTTTAAGTAATTAATTCCTGTCAATGTAATGAAATTGGTGGAGCTGAAGAAATCTGCTGCTATCCTGTGTTCATCCTTGGCCACGCCCCCGCTAATAAATTCTAACTTGCAGCTTAATGCAAAACAACACCTTAACCAGAAACACACATTTCATATTACTTCAGGTAATAAAACATAAATAGAAACCAGAAGCCAAACTAAACTACTCAGAGTCATAATAGATGACAACCTCAAATTTGATCACCACATATTTCATTCTATCAAGAAAACTCACCAAAAAGTTGGTTCCCTCTATAGGGCCAAACACTTGACTTATCAAGCAAGGATTACCTTAGCAGGCAACATACCACCTTCCTTCTGTATTATATGCGTAAAGCTAAACTAGCCTCCCTCCTGCTACTATAAAATACCTAAATTTGCAACTAACCAACCTTGTAAAATGTACCATTGCCTTGCATTAAAACAATGAAAACTGGCTTAAACTCCCAAACCAGTTAACATACTGACAAGTAATCATTGCCCACAACCTACTGTACTCTCCAGCCCAGTATTACAAAATACTCCACTATACTATTCACCCACTAGAGACCTTCACTCTAGCAATAAACTCTTACTATGTATCAATAAGACATTCAACTGCTGGAGACTCTCTCTACTCTCATTATGTCTCAAAACTCTGGAATGAAATCCCTACACATTGAAATGATTAGAAAACTGAAATAGTTTCAAAACTTTGCTTAAACAGCACCTGTGCCAAAGATGGCTGTGTTCTTCCTGATCACCTGGCTAGCTTTACTCAGGTTACTTTTCTCCAACTGTTGCAGTCACTTTGATTCCCAGTCTTTTGTAACTTATCACTCCTCCTCATACTAAACTTATTTCTTAAACTCTTAATTTTCTCATTCTCTCATACCCCACTACTAACTACAATTATTCCTCTGTCTATCATCCTTTTAGACATTTATCTGTCCATATATCTTCCTCCTCATTTCCATAACTTCTCCTTTCATATGTCTCTATTATCATCATTTTTTAATCTACATTACTAATTGTCTATCTATAAATAAGCTCATATACAGATGTTTTACCCTGCAATCATAAATGTGCATCATGCGTAACTTAAATGTGGAGCTTTTCTCCCTGGGCCTCCAGTGAAAATAGATTTTACTCAGTCAGATTTTTTCCAGTCAACAAAGACAAATAATCTGCATCTATTTGTGATACACATATAAGTACTTCTTACTCAACGGTAAATCTTCATGTAAAGAAAACTAGAAGTTAGGTTCTGCATTTAGACCTAGGGTTTTCCAGTTAGTAGCTTTTCTTAATTTTTTCAGTGTCTCTGGCCATTACTTCATCCCATTTCATATCCTGTGCATTTGAACTTCTTACTGCTTCTTTGACTTCTTCTATTATCCATTCCACATCTTTGTTATGTTCCACTTGGTCTTATAGGTATTTCTAATAAAATATTTTTATTTGGTAGGGTTTCCATTTCTTTTGCTTTGTTTCCCTGTTCTTTATAAAACTTTTTTGGGTCATCAATGAATTGCTTATTTGATAATTGCCCTTCTTAGTTTTTCTGCCTGTGATGATATATTTAGTTTATTATTTGCTATAGTGTATAATAGATCCTGGTCTGTTCTGATACTGTGCATTGCTATTATCTCATCTATATTTTTAAGTATTTTTGTTCGGCTGTTTCCTCTTCTATAATCTTTTAACAGTGACACTTCTTGTCCTAATTACTTTATAGTTTTCCCTATTTGTGTTCGGCTGTTCCCTCTTCTATACTCTTCTAACAGTGACACTTCTTGTCTTAATTACTTTATAGTTTTCTCTATTCAGTGCCGCCATGATGGCATTTTATTTCTTCCCTTCCTTTCCTTTATTGCTCTGCATTTTTTTTTTTGGCAAGACTTTATCTGTTATTAATTTAGTTAAACAGTAGTACATCTGATTTACTTCTGTTATATCACATGACAATCTGTTAATAGTTTTGATTACTATGTTCATCTGTTTTATCAGACCTGTAGCATTTTGAGTCTAATTTGCTTTCTGTATTCTGTTTCTTTCATCAATCTTAATATATCTATCCATCTCTGTTAAATCAAGCAACTCTTCCTTTAGATCATTTTATCCTAAACTGAGGGCACATTCTTTGCTGTTTCCTGCCAGTATTCTACAGAAAGTTCCAGAACATGTTTCTGTGATATATTCTCTTCAGATGCACCCTGCATCACCCATTGCTCTTTCATATGGGAGCTCAATGGCCTATCACACCACAGCACTGACTGCAACAGAGGTGCCATTGTTTCCTGCTCCTTCCCTTGCTGAACAACTCAAACTGAACTTTTGTACTGGCTTCATACTGAAGGCGCCAGAGCATCTTCATGTGGCAAGTGATCAGATATTTCCCATTCCACCTGCTTCTCCTTAATTTGAGGAGTCATTGTTCCATCATGCTGTGCTGTCACCTGAGTTAGATTTTCTACACTAAGTCCTTCACTTCATAGGTGATGCTCAACTTCAGTTTCTATTTCTTTAACTTCTCCATTACCAATTCTCTTTTCTAGGTTCCCACTTTGTTTTCCTTATTTTTTGTATTGTGAAATTTTCTATATCCAGATGCCTTTACCCATATTCTCTCCAAATATAATTGGTGCTGCTTTCTTGATTGATTAGTTTTGCTTTCTCTTTGCATAAATATTGCACCATATTAAATCTCTTTTTCTTTCCCATGTTCATATTTCTTCTTCAGATGTCTCCTGCTCCACCTGTTTCTCCTTAATTTGAGAATATAATGTTCCATCATGCTGGCTGTGACATACCCGCTATTAGACTTTCTACACTAAATCCTTCACCTTGCAGGTATACCATAACTTCAGCTTCTATTTGTTTAACTTCTGCTTTACTAATCTTCTGTTCTATGTTCTCCTTTTGATGTCTTATTTTTTGTATCGTGAAATTCTCCATATCTTGGTGCCTTTGCCTGCATTTCCCTTCAAATATCTTTGGAACTGCTTTTTTGTCTTGATTACCCTGGGTTTCTCATTTGCATAAATACTCATTGTATCAGATCTCTTTTTCTTTCCCATGTCCATATTCTTTTTTATACCTTTCAGACGTATCCAAGTGTTGTTCTTTATGTTTTCACACTTCCTCTGCTGCTTCTTTTTCCAACTTTCCTTGTCTTTGTAATATGTTTTATGGATCTGTTGTATTAATGACACAAATTTGTATTTGATACTTTTGACAGTTTTTCTTGTGCAAGTATTTTTCTTTCCTCTAATTTCTCTCTTAATCTTTTTGAATATCTTCTGTCTGGTAATTCCAGGCTTCTTGTGTAATAGTAATAGTAACAGTACATCATTTCTTCCATATCCTCACTAGTCCACTCTATCATCTTTATGTCCCTATTGGGCCTATCAGTTTGTGTGTTTTTGTGGACTACTACTCTAGTCTACAACTGGGAGATCATCCTGCCCCTGAGCCTGGCCTAACCCCATTGTAGGAATGTTTCTGTGTCATGAGGATTCTACACTGTCATTTCTTCCAGTCCTGGCACCAGAGCACATACCATGTTTGGGCACTTTTTATCCCGGGATTTGTATACCCAGCTGTCTGTTTTATTTTTTAAACTACATCTCTCCATGATATATGCTATATATAATACAGTCTATATATCAGTGTTGCCTTGGTGAGATTTTGTGAAAACAGGGTCCACCACATGTAGGTACTCACTAATACTTGAGGATGAATTCAGTTCCAGCAATACTACTCTCCTTTTTTTGCTGATTTTTACATCTCTGCATTCAGACCCTATCTGGGTAAGTACATTTGCTGATGACACAAAAATTGGGTGCATTATTTCTAACGCTTTAGAAAAGAATAAACTTCAAGCATGTTTGCTTAATATATTTCAATTGTCAGCAAATATAGGCATGCAATTTAAAGCTATAAAAAGAAGACTGATGCGTTTTGGGCAAAATAATAAATTGTATCCATATGCATTCGAGAATGATATTTTATCTTTATTTACTACAATTAGTAATTTTGCTTACTTTGATAGATTAAGCATTATATTTTGAAGACTGCATAAAGGCAGCAGCGTGAATATGCTATGGACTTTTAAAAATATAATTTGGTATATTAGTACTAGAGATAGAAAAGTTTTGGTTTCCTTATTCACCTATACAGTACCTCACATGGGTATTATAGACAAACTCACACACTTAGACATAAATCCCTGTGTAACCCAATAGATTATCAAGTGGCTTATGGATTGGACACATGAAGTAAGGGTGGAGGAATCCACCTCCACCAATAGGCCTGTTACTAGTGGTGTTCCACAGGGCTCAGCACTTGGACCTCCCCTGTTTGGAATACATTTCTCTGAAGTCATAACAATTATAGAGGGTCTTTGGATAACCAAATGTACTGATGACTGCAAGCTTGGTGCAACGATTGATTCCAACAAAGATGTAGATATCCTTGAGGAGGGTCTGAGAGCCAAGTAACTGGTGCCAGAACCATATCCTAAAACCTAATGCAAAAAATGCATATTTATACCCTTTAGCAAGATAACCACCCCTGCCAATTACAGCATTGATAACACTGTCCTAAGAGTAGACCCTGTGGTAAGGGACGTGAGAACTCAGGTTGACAGTAATCTGAACTTTGATCACCATGTGTCCACGATGGTGATAAAATCCTTCTATGTGGTGCAAGTTATAAGTTATGCAATGACATCCAGATCTAAGGAGATCATAGTTCCACTATGCTCAGTCCTCATTAGACCAATAATCGAGTACAATGCAGTCTTCAGCATCTATTTCAGCAGGCATCTGCAACAACTATAGCGGTCACAGAGATTTCTCATTAAAAGAATACAGGGTGTAAATAACATGTCCTATGTGGACCACCTATAACCATTGTCCCTGTAGTCAGTTTCCTATAGACTACTGAGGGGCAATCTATGCCTAACCTACAAGGCATTCTGTGATCCAGCACTGATGGATCTGCTACACATTCACAAAACAAACAGCACAAGAATTACCCAATCTAAGGATCTAAACCTTGTCTGTGACAAAAGCAAAACAAGTTGGAGGAACAAGTGTGTGTTCGAGAGATTACCCTTTCTCTGGAACAGTCTCCACATTTATGTGAAACAGAGTTCTTCTTTAAGCCTGTTAAATTGACATTTGGACCAATGGATGTGAAATCTTAAGTTCACCCCTGCTTGTCACCTATGGCCTTTATGGACAGCAGCAACTTGGAGATGCTCTAAGGCGCAGACATACACAGACATCCTAGTTCTTGGGCATTGACAATTATGAAAATTGGGGCATGAATGGCTAGGTTTATAAAGGCTTTAGGGCCATTAGTCTCATAACCTCCTATGAGGATTTCTTCTAGTGAGTTGTAAATGCATGAAATTGTTTTCCTCAGGAATTTGTGAAACAAGAATATGTTGGAATCCAGAAATACATTTAATAACCAAAATCAGCAATAGTGGAATGTAGGAAAAGGTAGGATACAGGTTAGCAATGAGCTTCTCTTTAAATAAGCTATACCTTACTGGGTATGACACTGATATATACAATGTATTTTATATATTATTTTATATAGTATATATCATGGATAGAAGTAGGTTAAACAAATAAAAAAAGCAACTAGGTACACAAGTCCCAGGAAAAGCTACCCAATCCTCATATGCGCACTGTGAAAAACTGACAATAAAGAATCTTCAAGACACACAATTGGGTTAGGCCAGGCTCAGGGGGAGGATGCTCCACTCCCCACTGTAGAAGGAAGTAGTAGTCCACAAAAACTGATAGGCCAGAAAAGAGCCATAAAGATGATATAGTGGACTACAGAGGATAAGAAATAATTTATGTATCGTTACTATCATGCAAGAATTTCAGAATTTCCAGGTAAAGATATTCAAAAAGATTAAGAGAGAAATTAGAGGAAAGAAAAATATTTGCACAAGGAAAACTGTCAAAACCTTCAAATGCATTTTTGTGTTCATTAATACAACAGATCCATGAAAAACATTATATAGACAAAGAACCGTTGTGCTGTTTGGAAAAAGAAGCAAAAAGGAAAAGCAAAAATATAGAGAACAAAACCTAGAGATTTTTGACAGGCATAAACAATAAACATGGCCATGGGAAAGAAAGAGAGATCTGATATGCTGCAATATTTATACAAAGGAGAAAGCCAAAGTAATCAGTACAAAAAAGCAGCTCCAAAGATATTTGAAGACAAATACAAGCAAAGGCATCCAGATATGGAAACTTTCACAATACAAAAAATAAGATCACAAAGGGGGAATGTAAAACAGAAGATTAGAAATGTAGAAGTTAACCAAATAGAAGCTGAAGTTATGGAATACTTGCAAAATGAAGGATTTAGTTCAGAAAGTCTTAAAACAGATTTTGTTACAGCATGATGGGAAAATTTGTCCCCAAAGTAAGCAGAAACAGGAAGAGTGGAAGGCATCTCAAGAATAAATACAGACATGGGAAAGTAAAATAAATTTAATGTGGTGCAATATTTATGCACAGAAGAAAGCAAAACAAAATCAAAACAAAAATGCAGCACGAAAGATATTTGCAGAGAAATACAGGCATAGGCATCCAGGTATAGAAAATTTCACAATACAAAACAAAACAAAACAAATGGGAAAAGTAGAAAAGATGATTAGTAATGGGGAAATTAAAGAAATAGAAACTGAAATTATGAATTACCAGCGAAGTGAAGAATTTAGTGTAGAAAATCCTACAGTGATAACATCACAACATGATGGAACAATGAGTGTAACAAATTAAGGACAAACAGGTAGAGCGGGAATCATCTAATCACTAGCCACATGAAGATTCTGTGCAGCCTTCAGCAGGAAATGAGTACAAAAGTTCAGCTGGAGCTGTACAGCAAGGGAAGGAGTAAGGAACATTGACAGCTCTGACACAGTCAATGTTATGTAGTGATAGACAAGTGAATTCCTATATGAAAGAACAACAGATGATGCAGGATGTCACAGGAAGATGTTCAGGAACTTTCTGTAGAACGTCTGCAGCAAACGGAGCACAAAGAATGTGTTTTCAGTTTAGAAGAAAATTATATAAGGCTAGAGTCATTTGATTTAATAGAGATGGATAGACATATTAAGATCAATGAAAAAAGATTACAGAAAGTCAATAAGACCCACAATGTTAGAAGTCTGATTAAACAAATGAACACAGAAATTAAATCTTTCATTAGAAATGTGTGTAATATAACAGAAGTAAATAGGCTATTTTTATGTACAGCTAAGTTAATAACAGATAAAGTCTTACCGCAAAAACACAGGGCAACAAGGGAAAGGAATGGAAGAAATCAAATGCCATCATGGAAGTACTGAATAGAGAAAACTATAAAGCAGTTAAGACAAGAAGTTTCACAGTTAGAAGAGTATGGAAGAGGGAACAGATCAACAAAAATACTTATAAACGGTAGATGTGATAAAAGCAGTATGCAGAATCAGAACAGACCAGGATCTATCATGCACTATTGTAAATAATAAACTAAAGATATCAGCACTAGCAGAAAACTTAGAAGACATGCTGATAAATATAAAGGAAACATATAAAATAAACAATTCATTGATGGGCCAAAAGGTTTTACAGAGAATTGGGAAAAAACCCAAAAGGAATAGAAACACCACCAAAAAAAGAAGAAATAAATATATTTTGGAGAAATATCTATGAAGATCCTATGGAACATAACAAAGATGCTGAATGGATAGAAGAAGTAAAAGAAATAGTAAGAAGTTAAAATGTACAGGGTATGAAATGGGATGAAGTAATGGCCAGAGAAACTTTAACAAAATTATGAATACAAGAATACAAGGCATAAAAACCTGCCTTATGCACAGCACCTTAAAACCCTTCCCCTGTAATCAGACTCCTATAGATTGCTGAGGGGTGATCAATGTCTGGCTTACAAGGCATCAAACCCCACACTTATGACTCTCCTACATATTTCTAAGTCAAAGAATACCAGAAATACAAGGTCTAGGAGCCTGAATTTTGTTTGTGACATAAACAGAACATGCTGAACAGACAGATATGTGTCCCAGAGACTGCCCCTCCTATGGAACAGGCTTGTGACGCTGAGTTAATCTATCACCCAATTTAAGCACAACCTAGACAAGTGAATGGAGAATAGGAAATTTACACCAGGCCCTGCACCCATGTCCCTTATAGACCGAGGTAACTTATAAATGCCTGACCCTCAGTGTCCTATTTGGATACAGGACATCATTATTCTTTTATGAAAACTTGGCTAGGATTAGAAAGGTCCCTTGGGTCATTAGCCTAATAACAGTCTATGAATCTATAAAAAAAATCATTCTAACTGGAAAACTCCAGGCCCAGGTGCAGTACCTAATTTCTGGATAAAGGTATTAACACCTTTAAACAAAGATTAAGAACTGAGTAACAAGTATTTATATGCACATCCCAAACAGACACCAACCTGGTTAACAGGAAAAAATTATACTCCTCCTTCAGAGTGAACCTGCAAGTTATCTTAAAAACTATAGATCAATAACTTGCCTTCCAACAATGTATAAATTATATGCTAGAATTGATGCCAACAGAGCTTATAGTCATACAGAAGAA
This sequence comes from Protopterus annectens, assembly GCF_019279795.1. Lineage (NCBI taxonomy): Eukaryota > Metazoa > Chordata > Ceratodontiformes > Protopteridae > Protopterus > Protopterus annectens. The sequence goes on along the minus strand of NC_056729.1, from coordinate 447,739,890 downwards.
AACTCAATCATGGCAATAGAACAAAAAGGTAATACAAGAAACTCATAAAGAACAAAGGATCATGCGTTTATAAATAAAGTTGTAATGGAGAATTGTAGAAAGGGAAAGAATCTAAGTATGGCATGGATAGATTACAAAAAAGCATTTGACAGCATCCCACAGTCATAGATAAAGGAGTGCTTGCAGATGTATAGCATGCACCTTTCATTGGTCAGTTACATTACAGTGACTATGAAATGGTGGCAAACTACTTTGTAGCTAAGCCATGATAAAGGACAAATTATTATCCTCGAAATAAAAATCAAAGGGGGATATTCCAATTTGATTCTTTGGCACTGCTGCTCTTTTGTCTTGCCCTTAATCCATTTAGCTGTCTACTTAACAGATTAGGTCAATTTGCTCCAGGAAAAGAACAGTGTAAAGACTTCTCATCTTCTTTTTTGGGGATCATTTAAAATTGTATAGTTCATCAGATTAAGAACAGAAAGCACAACTGTAAGTGGTCAAAGCTTTCTCAGATGATGTAAGAATGTCATTTGGTCTTGATAAATGTGCAAAAGCAACATTTAAAGCAGGTAAGCTGCAGCACCAACAAATACAGGAATGTGATATAAAGGAACTTGAGAAGGAGGGATTGCATAAATATGCAGAAGTTCATGAAGGATTGAAAATAAAACATAAACAAAGCAAACAAAACTCAGTAAATAATATTTTGGAAGACTAAAATTAGTACTGAAAACAGCCTTGAAATCTAGTAACAAAGTCCAGCTATTAATCAATTTGCTCTTCCTGTTCTAACTTACAGTTTTAGGTGACAGCTTGGCCCCAAAATGTATTGGATCATTTAGACAGGAAAATAACAAAAATGTTTCATGCATATCAAATAATATACAAGAATCAGTATATACCAAGAATATATATTCCTCATTCTGAAGGTGGGTATGGGTTTCCTCAAAATTGATTACATGCATTACTCTGCAATCATAGGACTCCACACATACCTGCTAACCTCACAAGATCCAAACATAACGAATGTTTTAAAACACAGGAGAGCAAGCAAGCTTCTTAGCTTAGCAGAAGCATATCAGTGTCAAGGGGGAATGTAAATCAAACCAGAAGTAGATAAAAATCAGGCAGCAATTGCATGTGCCATAAAACAAAAGAAAGACTATAAGGGGAAGGATCAGATGAGAAGGCAAGAAATGTGGAAAAGACATATATACAGTTGCAAGTGCAGAAAACTCCTGTAACAACCTGTTGAGTAGGATATGATGTAGGAATGGTTAAGGTGAGGTGAATTTAAATCAAAAGATGAAAGGATACCATTGACAGCCCAGGACAGTGGATTAACATACACATTGGTTTACAACATCAAGGAACATGTGGGAAAAATGCACAAATTGCAGTTTCGTAAAACATAACTGGAAGGAGTTGCACATCTTATTGTTGGGTGTGATACACTAATGGCAGAGGGCCTGTATATTAAAATGCATAATTGTGGGGCAAGACTGTTCACTGGGGATTGTACAAACATCACAATACTGAATTAGCTGAGAAGTATTGAAAATGTGAGCCACAAAGCATTATAGAAAATGATGATGTTTATATTACATGGGCTCACCCATTACCAACAGTTCAAAAAATAGATTTGAGAAAAACAGATGTAGTTTACGAAAAGAAGACAAAAATAGCATTATGTACCATATGATCGACTTTCTGAAAACCCAAACTTCAGATAACAAAAATCTACCTTTTGACAAAGTTTTTGCAGGGTGGCAAGACCCCCATACCCATAGTATATATGCCAACTTCGAGATCACACTGCAGTTGGGGAAAAGGGTAAATTCTCCAATCCTCACTGTAACGTGATCTCCATTCAAAAGATTTGAGCTTTTGGAAAGCTGATCATATGGTCTTGACCATATGAATTTCAACTTTCTAAAAACTCGAGCTTCTGAAGGGGACCCATATATATGTGTGTGTGTGTGTGTGTGTGTATGTGTGTGTGTGTGTGCAATTTGGTTAGCCGAATTCTGCTCATATTCACTCATTTAATAAACAACTTGTACATACATATACACGCATTCATTTATGTGTGTGTGTGTGTGTGTGTGTGTGTGTGTGCGCGCGTGCATGTGTTGTGTCTTGTGTGTGTATAATTTGGTTAGCTGAATTCTGCTCATTTTCACTCAACACTTAATGAACAATTTGCTAAAACTAAAATAAAACAGTCTTCTCTCAACTTGACTCATCAGTTTAAACTTAGCAGGCTAGCAAAATATGCAAAGTGGAACAAACCAAGTCAAACAGTCCTTCAAAACAAATTGTCAAGCGGTTTGAAAACCTTAGTGTACAGTGTTACTGACAATCAAGCATACATATTTTCATTGTTTCTGTTCCAGCAGTCACTCTTCCACAAGACAAAAGAGAATGTAAAAAAGTAAAAAAAGAATCTTAAGTATTAACTTATTTATCAAAAAGATTCAAGGGTCACAAATAGTAAATAAAATCCAAAAATGTAAAAGAGTTGTTGTGAAGATGTGAGGTATTGCCACCTATGGCAAGAGAAGTAGGACAGTGGATGTGTAATATATAGCAGCATAGCTAGCTGGAATTTTGTAAAAAGAATTATATGTCATTTGTACACCAAACTAATTTGTATAAATGCTTTGTTGAAAATGTATTTTCAAAATTGCTTGTGTTAAACATGAGACAACAGTGTTTCCTGCTGGACAGAAACGAAATATACATTTATATCAGACTGTACTATTGTAAATAGGATACTGGAAGAGAAGAGGTTACTCTCAGTCCAGATAACTTTGAAAACTAGTAAGAAAGTAAGACAATTACTTTAGGCCAAAAAAATTGCAGCCAGAGATGAAATGTGTGTGCCAGATAATTGTTTATTAGTTCTTGTAGGGGGAGTGGAAGTGTTTTATTGTTTTATCACTTCCAGAAGCTGAAATAGATTTTAGCAAAGTTCTATGCATGTGTAATATTGACACATATGTGCTAAATCCTGTCAGTTTCTAGCCAAGGGTGTAGTATGGGAACTAGGAGTCAGATGACCAGATATATGTGATGTAATTCTGTAATCTGTCACAAAATATATGTTATAATGCTAGATGAAACTGTAGTCTCAGAGCACTCTGTTTTTGGAATTTGAAAAAGAAGGGAGACTACTCACCTACTTTATCTTGCCTTGCTCTAGTAAGTGACCAGGGAATAGTAATTCTTTATATCAGTCAGGAAAATATAGTGAGATTAGTTAAGTACTGTTTTTCTGTATCTTTGTGGAGCTGTTCATCTGTTATTTGAATATTTCCTGTGATTTAACTCTGGTGTTTATTGTAAATATATGTTTAGAATTGTCATGTTCTTTTATTTTTTATTATTAAATATATTTAAATTTTTCATTATGTCTGGTCCTTTAGAGAATATTTTAACCTTTGAGAGTACTCATATCTATTTGGTGGCTCTGTGGCCACTCCTGAAAGCCTTACTGCCTTGGTCAAAATACTACCTATTTGTACTAATATTAATTTCACTCAGTATAATTGGGCACCCTTGTAAGAGCCTAAAAGTAGCTGGCTTTGGAATGGCTAGTGGCAGTAACTACCTTATAGTCTGGGCAGAAGTAAGCAAAGTTAGTAAATTTGTGTCAGCCTTTCCCAGGTGTGTGTGTGTGTGTGTGTGTGTGTGTGTGTGTGTGTGTGTGTGTGTGTGTGTGTGTGTGTGTGTGTGTGTGTGTGTGTGTGTGTGAATCAAATCTCAAACAGTGTGTGTGTGTGTGTGTGTGTGTGTCAGCTGTTTGGAGCAGGGACATGAAGCACTGGTTTCACGGAGAGGGTGCTGGAGGACGTGGCTTGGACACTCGGCTGAGGACTCAGCTCTATAGCTGTGCCAGTGGGACAGTTTTTGGAGGGAAAAAGTGAGAGAAATCTAGACCCCAGAGTGAGTGTGCTCCCTGTGTGCTCTTAAGGGAAATTATGCTGGATGCAGAGATCTGCATCTGGAAATACTGTGTTTACCTATTTTTGTTCCAAATTGCCATCCGTCTCCAGTGTCAGTGCTGAGGATTCAGGTTTCTTGATTACTAAGCCAGAGAGGGGATGTCACTGTTGTTATACACACCACCAGGTTTTGTATTTTTTGCACCAATGCAGCCTTACCCTTTACTTTTTATATTGTTTATGTGAATCATAATGCACATCTGTAAATGAGTGTGAACATCTGTTATATTAGTCAGAAGGAATGGGTGGTCCTTGTTACTGTGTATATTGGCTGGCAGTTGGTAGTCCCTTTCTTAACAACTGCCACAGGTGCTTCCACAGACAGGTAATTAGTTGAATTCCTCAGGGATCCATGTCAGGACCTATTCTATTCAGCATATATTTCTCTGATGTCCAAATCATATAAGTGCCTCTCTAGTTAACCATATTTGAGGATGATTATAAACTGTGTGTCATCCTAAGGGCTCTATCTGGTATGTAAAACATGTAACTTGAACTTACACAAAGCAAAAAGAACTAATTTAGCAGTAGAGGATATTAGCAAATGTATACGAAACAGATTATTTCATGTTAGTATACATATCTACCAGAATCAGGAAACTGTACCTTTACCACAAACCACAAGCAAAGACTGGTTATTTTTCAATGCCTACTTGATCAAAATAGACAACATAGTGAGCCTATCACAATGACAAATAGGCTCAAAATACAACAAAACCAAGGCTGTTGCCTATGCAGGGCACAGCACCCCTCCTTTTCCAATATAGCTAATTCTACTATGAGGTCATAGCAAGTCATGGAATAATTAAATTATTGACAGCAGCAGCAGCCAACCAGTGCTTCTCTTGAGTGAGTTGTATGGAAACTAGTCCTCACAGATTCATCTTACCTGCTTATGCTGCTGGGAACTAGCAGATCAAACTGGAAGGCTCCTTCCCTTACACTACTAAAGTCTGAGTTACCTGTCTTCTCATCTTCCTGCCTGATTAGTGCACAGTGCACTCCCTACAAGGTTTAACCTTTTTTCCATACTTCTTTTAAAATATGCTCATCCTATCATTCTACTCCGTAAACCCTTCCTACAACTTAAATCCAGTAGCAATCATTTAGTACCCTTCTTCTAGTATATGTTCTTTCATTGAGATGTGTGTCAGAATTGCTTTGTTTTATACTCTAGTGAGGGTAGAGGAAAAACTAAACTATTACTAGGCCACAGATTGCTTATATAATCTTGAATTGTGTTGTTTGCTATTGGCCAGTGCACTTTACTAAACCTGCTCTAAACTCCATTGAAACCACTCCCTTAGAAATGCACTTTCCAACTATCTTAGTAGATAGCTTGGCTGAAATGGGTATCCTGAGACAATGGCACAACTGTCTCATGTATACTGACAAACACCTTCTACTTAAATGTATTGAGACAGTGTGTGAGAGAAGTAGTTATTATATAATAACTCTGGAAGCAAAATTCTCACATAAGGCCACATCATTTTGCAAACAGGTTATCAGTAACATACAACACCACACCATATCTATCTCATTCAATACAGACCAACACATAGACCTACTTATGCTAAGCATCTTAAAAGTAACCTACTTAAACCACAAAGGCCTCGTAAATGCAGCTCAAGAAACAAGCAAACTCACAAATGCCCAACTGAGGCATCACCTATCATGAACCATGCATCTATGACTCACAATGTCTCAACTCAAAAGCCCATAAGGTAAGCCTCAACACCATCCAAATCTTAGCTATACATGACTCCATAGTGAGACAGACTGAAACATACTACTCACCAGGCTGTGCAAAGAAAGGGTGAAGGTCAGTTGCCTGCCAGGAGCTAGGATTTGCAACATCACACATGCACTCAGGTCATTGCACCATAAGTACATATATGACACAGTTATAGTACATCACATATGCACTCAGGTTATTGCATCATAAATACATATATGACACAGTTATAGTACATCACACATACACTCAGGTCATTGCACCATAAGTACATATATGACATAGTTACACTTACATCACACATGCACTCAGGTCATTGCACCATAAGTACATATATGACACAGTTATAGTACATCACGCATGCACTCAGGTCATTGCACCATAAGTACATATACAACAGTTATAGTACTTGTGAGAGTAAATGTTTTGAGATGTACATCCTTGAATTATATGAAGACATATGTGATGGAGCTCTCAGAATAATTATCAGAAACAGGTTTGAACCTAGCTTGAACAGCATTTTACCATCACTAAGAATGATGCCACAATAGAAACAAAAGATTATGGATTTCAACAACTGGCAAAGCTTCTGGTTCATTCAAAGGGGGTCCAATACATATCAGGCTGGAAGGAGATGGTTGATATTCCAAACTGCTTTGATATGGTCTATACCTCTTACCCCACGGCTTTCATATATTGGCCAAAACCTTGTATATCCCTATAGTGCCCTTTTTGGGCAATATCAGTTTTGAAAACCATCAAACATAGCAAATCAGAATGTGAATAATATAGAGGTTTTGCTGCTCAAAGCTAGGAGCCTTAACAGAAAACTCCACTCCCTACAGGCACTCCTAAAGCTGGAATGCATTGATATATGCATTATCATGGAGACCTGGTTCAAGTCCATAAGAGTACCCCATTGGTGCAAAGCTTCAAAGCTTATCATGCATTCAGATCGACCACACTAGATGAGGACACTAAAGGTAGGGGTGTCTCCATGCTCATTAAACAAAATGTTACCTCCAGACTTATTACACAGGAAAATGACCTGAAACTCCTCCACACTACAGCTGGAGAAAAAGATTTATTGCCTGTAAAAATTAATGTAGCTCCCAATATGCCAAAAATGCTCTTGCTAAACATAGGAACTCCAGTCACTGATCAAATCAACCAAAGCCAGATAAGAAATAAAAATAGTCACTGAGTTTCAAGACAACCATAAAGCCTTTTTTAACTATGTTAGAAATTTTAGAAGCAATTGCAGCACTGCACAGAGCTAATAGTAAATTATGCCACCTTATCAGACCCACAGGACATAACAATCTGCTAGCAGATAAATTTAGCTTGAACTTCCCACCCTTCCTCCTAACATTCCCAGATTACATACCCACATCTACTCCTCAGGTCTCCCAAGACCAAGTCCTCAGGGCACTATGGAAGGCAAAGAACACTACTTCTGTGGAGCCAAATAACATACCAGGATGCCTACAGGCTAGCCTGAAACAGGACCTGCAACCCCTATGCAGGTTATTCAATATCAGCCTCTAAACATACACTGTGCAAGACAAATAGAGGACAGCAACAGTCATCCCCCTGCACAAGAGTGGGGTGTCAGTTGACCCAAGTAATTATAGACCCGTAAGTCTGATTAGCCTCACCTGCAAGGCTATAGAAATTCTCATTTTGGAATTAATAAACAAGGCCATAGGGAATCTACAAATCCCTGACCCAAGCCAATTCAGTTTTGTCAAGGAGAGAGCCTGCTTATTCAAGCTGATTGACGTCTTCAAAAAGCCAACTGAAGCAATAGATGAGGGAAAATCAGTAGAAGCTATATATCTAGATCTCGTTAAGGCACTCACTTCCATTCCACACTCAAGTATTGTTAATAAACTCTTCCAGCTAAATGTCAAACCCTATGCAACTCAATGTATAACAAACTGGCTCACAAATAAAACCCAGGGAAATTAGGGTGGGAGGCTCCATTTCCTCCAAACGTACTGCCACCAGTGGTGTACACCAGAGCTCTGTCCTTGGGCCACTTCTCTTTGGCATTTATTATTATTATCTTGTAATTATATTTTATATGCTCATTGAAAATGTATTTTCCATTATCATGTATGTAACTTGCTTATCTTTTTATATTTTCTATGCTCATTATAAATGCATTTTCCACTATTATGTATGTTACTTGCTTATCTTGTTACCATCACTATGTTATTGCCTAATACTTGTCTTGGAACGTTTCTCCCTGGGTCTCTGCTGAGAATGGGTCCCTGGCCCAGTTGGACACTACCTTGTAAACAAATGTAAATAAATAAATAAAATTTACTCAGATCAAAGCCAATGTTAAGAGCTTATGGCTAACCAACTTTGCTGATAACTGTAAATTCTGTGCCATTATTAATTCTCCAACAGACATCAAGATCCTCCAAGAGGGCCTTTTCCATACAAATAGCTGGTGTCAAAACCATGAACTAAAACTAAATGCCAAAAAATGCATAATGGTATCCTTTGCCAAGCATGATATCCTTTCCAACTATCATATTGACAATACACCCCTGAAAATCAAACAAGTAGTTAGGGACTTGGGTTACCTATGTGGACAGTAGACACTGAACTGTCTTTCAATCACCATGTATCCACCATTGTAAGAAAGCCTTTTTTTTAATATTGGTAAAGATATGGCATCCAGGTCCAGAGATGCAATCATTCGGGACTTATTAGACTGATCACTAAGTATAATGCCCTTTTTGGCATTTATCTGTCTGAACACTTGACACAACATGAACACCCACAGCATTTTCTCACCAAGAAAATCAAAGGTTTAAATCATAAGAACTACACTAATCATCTCAAAGTCTTGCCCCTAATCTCTGTATCATATAAGTTGCCAAGAGGTGACCTCTGCCTCGCAATACAGAACCTGAACAGATCCTGTTCTCTTAGACTTGCTGCACATTGCAACCCCAGTGTTGGCATAAATACCAGATCAAGGGATGTTAATCACTTCTAAAATATAAATATAACATGTTGGATGGATAAATATGCATTACAGATAATTCCATTTCTTTGGAATCATCTTTCTCTCCACATAAAAAATACTTCTCTTAGTCTATTCAGTTTTGCTTGCTATGGGTTGTTCATATGTATATTAAAAGGGCTAAAATAACTTCATGGGAATGCAAGGCAAGGCTTCTAAAAATCCTTCAGGGTCAATAGCCTAGTAAGAAACTATGAAACCTTGATCAAAAAATACTTTCTGTCCCTCTCTCTGACATAAGATATAATGTTGTAGATGCTGTGGGTTCACCAAAGTTTGTTTTGATGAACCACACTTGATTAGGTATGCTAGCAGTATTTTCAAATTGTTCACCTTTTTCTCCCTGCTTACACCAAGCCCATAACAAGTTCATTGTTGTAGGGATGTCTATTTAAGGTTTCATATGCTGACTTAACACATTGGAATCAAGGCACTTTCAAATACGTCTCTGGCAAATCTTCTTTTCTTCTTTTTCTTTTGGCTGCTCCCATTAGGGGTTGGCACAGCGAATCATCTGTTTCCATTTCTTCCTGTCCTCTGCATCTTGCTCTGTCACACCAACCACCTGCATGTCCTCTCTCACCCCATCCATAAACCTTATCTTAGGCCTTCCTCTTTTCCTGTTACCTGGCAACTCCATCCTTAGCATCCTTTTCACAATATACCCAGCATCCCTCTTCAGCACAAGTCCAAACCAATGCAATCTCGCCTCTCTGGCTTTGTCTCCAAACCGTCCAACCTAAGCTGACCATATACTCATTCCTAGTCTCTGGCAAATCAAACTTAATAATTAAGTAATTCATTATATTGCCCAGGATAATCATACTCACTCAAGATACATTTACTGGATAGACCCAGGCAGAAAAGTGCCAGAAATATATATTGCATATCACAAATAAAACAAACCTAGCTATAAATAGCTCAATTTGTAATTATTTTGATAGACTGACATGATAATGTATAGTAATAAACACAGTATAACTCTAACAGAATTTAGTGATAATATGGTTGCTCTGTTATGTTACATATATTCAATCCTGGCAAGACATGAGTGAAAATGAGTTGCAAGGTAAGAGTAAGGAGTAGAAATAACCATACTGGTTGACAGAAAAATAGTTGTCTGGTGGATATGGATACTGAACATGAAAGAATATCTTATTCATTATATTTGCTAATCTAATCTATTGCTAAAGTAATTCTCATACTACTTAGAAGTTAATGCATACAGAGTAAAAAAAAAATCAGTCATGAGTTATTTAACGAGACTGCATGAGTAAACAAATAGTTTCTCATTTGCAAGTGGAACTGCAGTTAAGAGACATTTCTGTGTGATATTTTTTGGATCAGACTCAGATTCAATAATCTGTATAAAACTTCTGAAAACACCTATTCAGAAAACCAATTGCAGGCAGGGAAGTACAAATAAAGTATTTTAAAAAAATAGTATCAAACACTCACAAATCAGATTAAAATAGCCATAATCATGAAGGAAACATCTTCAAAACATCTGGCAGAGCATTTCCCAAATGTATAATTTGCCTTGGCCTCTGAGCTCCATTTTATATGTCCAGCTAATTCTTTGCTCAATATGTCAAGCTACAAAAAAAGGAACAGATAAACCTACAGTTAATTGCTGTCTAGGTGTAATTAAAAGACCATATATCTCATCAAGCATTTAAACAAATCATGTAATGTTCATCCATCACACAAGCTATGTGCATCTCAGTCAGTAACACAGAGTGATTCATTTATGACATAAACAGAAAGTAAGTTATGTCAAATATTAAATCATCCCATCTTAGATTAATGACCTCTGCTGATTTTAAGTCCTTTCTGAGCAACATTTTTAGCTCCTTCTGATTTATCCATAAACAGAAAAGAGAAATTATTGCCATTCACCACATAAAGCAGCACAGAAAGTTGCCATCTTGTACAGGAACCAGTTTTGCAATAATGCACAACTGGGTGAACCCACAGACTGATCAGAGGAGGTCATTGCAACGGTTAGTTCCCTTTTTCATGGTGAATGCAGTTGGGTCAGCCCCTTGTAGGAAAGGCACTGGGGATCATTACCCCCATATGTAAAAACATTTATTAAAAAATGTAATGTCAAAAAGTAAATTCATTTGAAACAGCATTCAGATTAATTGTTTTGAGGCTGGCCATCATAAACCCGATAGCTTGAAGTATCCATTTTTCACATACAAAACTTTACTTACCTTTTTTACTAATGATCAAGTTGATTAGTGCAGTACTGAATATGTAACCTTGGTTGAAATCCTACTCATAAACAAATTCATCTTGAACTAAGCGCTCCTTCAGACCAGAATGAGTGCCATTTTACTAATTGTTGATAGAGCAGTAGGCATGTACGAATGCAACAGTAGGAAAAGGGAAAACCTAGTGATATACTTATTCCGATACCACTCTACTTCTCTCGTCAATATTCAATCTTTCCTCAAGGGTTTTATCTGTTAAATAGGTATATTCTGCTGTAAGAAACACTTTTTAGTATAGTTTTGTGTTAGGCTGCAGAACCAGCCATGAATGTTCATGCAAACAGCCAAAGAAATGCATCACCTGCCCTGAGTTATGGAAAGTTGCCACATCACACAGTATAATATATCAGAGTAAACAGAAGCATGGCAGTTGGTAATGCAACCCTAATAGTAATGGAAGTAGAAAACACTGACACACCTACATAAAGTAAAGTGAAAAAAGAGACAGAAAGAGATACTAAGGAGGCATAAAAAGCACATTAGGACACTAGCAGTAACGGCTATTAGTTAGGGATGATATGGCTATACAAACTAAAGGAAAGCATGGATGGTTACCATCCAGTTCCTTTCAAGCTACTTGTACAAATTAACATTCTTAAACAGTATGTCAAAAGTATGACTTAGCAGTTGTGCAAATCATATTCCTGACCAATTGTCTAAAATCTGATTTGTTAAAAGGGGATTGCATTAATGGAAGTTTTCTCACTGACATCTCAATACTGCTGAGTAGTTACACGGGACTAAGGTTATGAGTTGTCAAGGAGTTGCTTCCTTTGGCCCAGGGTTTTATTCTTTTAGTCTCCAGATTAAGTCAGTTAACCAGACAGTGTTCTTCTGCTGAATATGAGAAAAGGTTCTTGTTGGTCAGCACAAGTCAATTAACTAGACAGTGCTTCCAGGCTGCATTTGGAAAAAATGTCCCTGTGGATAAGTGATCCACCCTGGTTAAATTGAAAAAAAAATGAAATTCCATTGTCCTAAGAAAAAGTGTGCAAATTATTTCCATCATTTTTATAACCCTAATGGTCAGTGCAGAGGATTAAGGGTGTGGCACCCTAGGGTATGATTCCCATACCTCTCAACCTCTTACAGCAAGAAATCTGGACAAAGCCATAAATAAAAGTGGGACAAAGACCCAAAAATAAGGACAATTTTTAAATATTGCTCTTACAAACTTAGATAGTTGATAGAATAACAGGTTTTGCATTACCATGAATTTTCTGAAGCATATGAAGTCTGAAACTCAAATTTCTGTCTTTATTTTCTAACTTCCATCTTTAATGATTTACCACTAATTTGCACAAAAAAACAGTTTTATGAAAAACAGACCAAAAATATGAGGCCAAAATCTGGACATTGTGCAAAAATCTGTGCAGCTGAGAGGTATGCTCCCACAGCCTCCTTTTGCCCATTGTGTGACTCTAGGCAAATCACTTATGCAGGCAGTGCTCTGGGACAGCTATGACATTAGGCTAGGCTCATTGTGGTCTCCTAAAGTGCATGTCTGGTAAATGCAACTGAACCTCTGTTGTGCAATGATAACATAGTCGATTATGTTATTGGTAGGTGTACAGGAATGCATCACTGAATGCTATGGGATGTAGTGGGGCTTTGCTTTCCAGATGAATACATTTTTTCAGCTTTTGATGATATGGACTTTTGATTAGCCTCTTTTACTTGTATGGTAGGCATCTACCTAGCAAAGTAGGAACTACCACTCGTGGCTGAGACACATATGTTTGCCAGTTACAACTCTACAGTAACTGCTTAAGCATGTCTGCTACTTATATATACAAGCTCTGAGTCTGCACTTTGCCAAAGACAAGGCAAATAGTTTAATCAAACTGAAATTAACATACTTGCCTTTTCTCTGGCACAGCACGATCACACCTCCTTGATGAGGAATTCAGCTCAAGCTACACACACTCGGGCACATACAGCATGACTAACAGTGGCACTCTCAGCAAACTAAGTAAGCCAGTGAAAGTATATGAAATGCTCATGAAGCACTCATGCTGTTACAAGGGCTATAATATGGTGTCTGACTAGAACTAATAAAGTAGTGATTTACAAAAGGAACAGACTCAGAGATATGTTCTTATAATCTGAAGTATAGTAGCAAAGGATCATATGTACATACAGTTCTGCAGAGGATGTCTCTGATTAAACTACTGTCATCAAAGCAGGTAAAACAGGAATGCACTGTCATGTGAAGCAGTACCACCAAGATATAGACAGGAATGCAAGGCAGATGGGTTGTGCAGGTACAAAGATATTTCCACAAAGATGTCAATGCCAAAGCCAAAGTGCTATTGCCTCAGCACAGTGTACATACTTATAAAAGCCTTTATTGCCAGCTTTCCAGCAACAGCACAAACCATCTCCATGGGTGCTTGTGTGATGGTCCATCTGGTTGGCTCTCACCCTCACAATGTGAACTTCTGAATATTAGGGAAATAACAAGGCACAAACCCAACAGATGAAGGTTTGATGGTTAGTAGCATGGGAATACACTAAGAAAAAAATGAAAAGTCGGGTGTTTTCAGCCTCTGTTCTGCTGCAGTTGTTATGATGAGTTTTTTCACCTGCCTTCTTCCAGTCTTTAGGAGTTATCTTCCTACCATGAATTTTAAAAACAGTTCACAGTATTTCCAATTCTCCCCTAGTTCTCCAAGAACTATACAGTGACTATCACTGACCGGCATTCTAATGCAAGCCTTTAGTTATTCCAATTATGTTATAATCCTTATTCTGTGTCCAGTCTAGGATCTGCCCCCTTATTCTCTGATCTTCAGCTTACTGAACAAGGAAAAATTCCCCATTCATTTTATAACTGTGCAGGTATGGAACAAAAGTATTCATTTAGCAAACGTGATTTTCCACCCTTCTTTTCTACCTTAACTATATGCATTAATAAGAATGTGTTTTCCTCCTTTGTTCCATTATATAACTAAAAAAGGTTTTTCCTCACTTCTTGACTGAATTGTCTATTCCTCCTTTTCTTTTCTGAACATCCTTTCTGTTCCCTTTTGTTTTAATTAGCACGGTTGTCTAGATTCTTTTATTTTCTTATAGTTCCTTAACTTTTAACACCTCATTTGAGAACCACAACTGTTATTTTCTTATCAGTTTGCACAACTGATTTACACATAACTCATAATGGCAAACATCCAAACTACTGCCACACCTTTTTCTATAACATGAGATACTATGACATTTTTTCAAAGTATATCTTCCTAATGTATTAAAAGGTGCATGCTGACACTCCGCAACTACACAAAAGTCAGAGAATACAGATTGTATTATATATCAGGCATTAAGAGAGCATTTAGGCAGGACTAGAAGAACACTACAGAAAAAAAATGTTTTGCTACTAGTAAGTTGCATGTGTTCTGACCTAATGACTCTCTACTGGATTATTTCTGTCCCCTTCACGTGCTACACTCCAAAACACCAGGAGCTAAAGAAGATAAAAGGCCACACGAATTAGAGTAAAAGGGCAGCTAGTAATTATATGAGAGGGGCAGAACAATGACTCAAAACATTCTTTGTCAAACACAAACCCAAAGAATTGTACTGAAAAAAGAATTACACCTGCCCCATCACCTGTAATTTTTGATACTGACCAAGTCATTTGACTAGCTCATGCCCCAAAGGCACAGATGGAATCATCTTAGCATAATGACTGTAGTCATACTTGTTAAACAAGTTTCTGTTCCTTTACCTTGTGTTCCTGTTGTTGCATTGACTAGTGAGGTGTGCCATATGTTTGTAGACCTAAACAGCAATACTGCTTAGTAATGAAGAATATTTCCTCATTTTAGCAACAGTTAAGTAAAGAAGTCAGGAATGTTGCATCCACTGGTTGGAAAACATTGTTGCATCCACTGGTTGGAAAACAGAGTTCCTCTTTTAAGTTCATATGCTCACAACAACTAGTAAAACTACTTTCTTCTGCTCAGCATTAAACGTTCAAATGCTGGGAAGCAGTCAATACAAACCACAGTAAAGTACAACAGGACTGATTTTTCAAGACATTGACTACTGCTGGCAGTAATAGTGCAATTTTCCCAAATAAAAAAGTCCAATAAAATTAACATATACACTGCAACAAGGCAGGCATGTCAGTACTGTACTGTGGTGTTGTATATTTGTTCAATTTTGTTGCAGCTGTTGGATTCTCTGAATAATGCTGTACCAAAAAGGGATAACATTTCCAGCTGTTACAGAATTAATTACTCCATTTTTGCAGTTGTTTATTGATGTCTTGGTATATGTCACTGTTGTACTGAATTTAACATGCCACAGTCAGCAGTGCTCTACCAGTATGTCATTAAACCAGTACTGTACTATCCAGTCAGGTAGGGAATGGTTACACTGAGGATTACTGAACCTGTTTCTTCTAAATCCTTAAGTGTTACCAGCAGTTAAAAATGTTTTGGGTCTAGCCAGAGTTAAGCCTTGGTCATTTAACACAGAACTCAAATTATACTATACAGCTAAAATACTGAAACACCCTTTTCTTTCAACAGCAGTTAACCCTGCCTTTGTGTATGACCTTTTTGTGCTACTATATCCTGTTAGAGGAGGAAGAAGCCATTGCTGCATTTTTTACTCCCTATCCCCAGGCAGAGTCCAAGTACCTGATCAGCAAAGGACCTCAACAGGTAGTCAGAAATCACTGACATCAAAATACAGGTGGAAAGCAGTATTTATTCATTCATTCATTCATTCATGTATTTATTTATTTATTTGTTTTTGTAATACTTTTTTTTTGCATGCTACCCACTTTTTTCCCCAAAAATTCACATGCATAAGGGTCTCCTGAATGAATGCATTTGTATGCACTGAGGATAAATGAGGATGTACAGTTTCCCTTTTGGCATTACCTTGCCTACAATGCTACCAGGCGTTTCTATCGGGACACTGTAACACCAATATATCATTCAGTCTCACCCTGGAAAAGTCAAGATAGCCTTTAATCAGTCCCTCATTCCCTTTTTGCATAGCTGACCTAGTATATCTAGGTAACCAGTAATATAGGTGTATACTCATCCCTATACCAATGGCCAAGGTTGAATATTCCATCTGAATTCTTTTAGCTTCTTGAGATCCCAGACTGCTTGTTAACATCTGAAACTGCTCTGTATCCCATACCCTGCACTAAGCCAGCACACTTTGTTGTTATATTACTTAATGTTTTAGCCTGCTGTATTACTGCTATGCTAATCATGTGCCTGCAGATGTCCCTTTCAGAATATCTCTGATTACTTAGTCTGGCTACCTGATCATTTAACTAATAACACAAATATAATGATAATAATAATAACCATCATCAAACAAAGATACCTGACTCAAATAAACCAATGGAAAGGAAAGAGTTGTGTAATTAATGATTCATTTATTTATTACTTTAAGCATTGATGTACACAGAATACAGGTGATAGTGCGCTGTTATATATTCTCCTGGGTGCTTTAACCTTCATTTTCATCAAATTAATTATTTTTGCATAGCCACTAATTTAGCCATCATTACTGTGCAGCCCTGGTAAATGACAGCTATGCTTTATACGTCCATAGCTTCATAGGTAAGTACTAGACTATCAGCCCTAGGGCTTCTACAAGCCTAGCCAAAAATGTACCCAGGCGTTCACCACCCAAGTAAATTATTTTCCTGTGCCCTTGTCGAGCAGAGCCAAAGAGGTTATCCCCAGGGTGAATTTCCTATTTCCCATCCAATCATCAAGATTTTTCTTGAAGAGTGCTAATGAGGAACTTTGATTGATATAGATAGGTAGTTTGTTCCAGAGTATGGGAAGTCTCTGGGACAGGAATCTATCCCTCCAGCATGTTCTGTTTATTGTGGTGACAAAGTTTAGGTCCCTAGAACATGTAGCTCGGAGGGATTGGGATTTCTTTAAGTGGAGCATGTCCAACAGCTCTGGGTTTGACATAGCTTTGTATGTTAGGCAGAGATCGCCTCGGAGTAGGTGATATGCAATGGAGTAAAGCTGGAGTTTTTTTAGATGGTCTGCATAGGGCATTTGTCTGAGGCCAGTAATCCTCTTTGTGAGATATTTCTGCGGCCTTTCCAGTTGTTGCTGATGTCTTGTGAGGTACATACCAAAAGGGGCATTGTACTCTATAATGGGTCTAATGCATGATGAGTAGAGGGGAACAATGACCTCTTTCTTCCTGAATGAGAAACCTTTTGTGATGAGGTGTGCCACACAGAAGGATTTCCTGACTACTGTTGCGAAGTGATTATCAAAGGAGAGACTACTGTCCACCTGTGTCCCAAGGTCTCTTATCACACTTTCGGTGTTAAGTAAACTACCACCTATGTGGTGGCTCATGGGTATAGAGGTTTTACCAAAGGGAATGACAATGCACTTTTTGGCATTGAGCTTGAGGTCATGGCTTTGACACCAGGCATCTGTCTTAGTGAGGCCCTTTTGTAGGATGTCCACATTGTTGGAAGTTTCAATTATGGCTCCTAGTTTGCAGTCATCTGCGAACTTCGTTAGCCAAGGACCCTCTGTGTTAACCTGTACTTCAGAAAAGTAGATACCAAACAGGAGAGGACCCAGGACTGAACCCTGTGGTACTCCACTTGTCAGGGGTCTGAAGTCGGATTTGGAGTCTGCTACTTTCACAGTGTAGGTTCTGTCAGTAAGCCAGTTGGCAACCTGTCTTGTGACATAGGGATTTATATCTAGTTTATTCAGAGTTTGTTTTCCTCCATATAAAATTGGGTCCCCTTCATATATTTGAACTTTCAAAAGTTTGAATTTCATATGGCTGAGACCATATGAATGAAAATGAACTAACCCTGACTAGATACCATTCTGCTCCTAGAACTCTCACTTATCTTGCTTTTAATCTTATCAAAAACTTACTACTAATTTCAAATTTGCGTTTTTTCCCTTTAATGTTCTTATTTTTGCTTATTGTAGACACTGTATAAAACATTTTTTTCTTCTTCTCTGAACTATACATGTAACTTTTTTACTGTTAAATGCTTTTAATGAATAATGCTCAATGTTTATTGTACCTCACTTGGAGCTTTTCTCCCCGGGCCACTGCTGAAAATGGACATGAATCCAGTTGGACCAGCCCGGTCAACAAGTGTAAAATAAAAAAATAAAATAAATAAACTTTTGAAAGTTCAAACAGTTATAACAGAGATCTCCATACCGCGCAGAATGGAAAGATTTCCCTTTACCGCACTGTAATGAGATCTCGGAGCTGGTATATATAAATAGCAGGGGGGGGGGTTGCAGCCATAAAATTATATCTCTTTGCTATGTACAAAAAAAAAAGAAACATGACTGTTATTTCTTACTCTATGTGCATTTCCTATCCTGTTCAGTTTTGTAGTGCATACCTTCCTGGGTATTAATGAGCTCTTGTGATACTTTTTTAGCAAATTGTCTCCTTGGACTTTTCATAAACTCACAAGTCCCATTTTAAGATTATTATCCAAGGAAAACTCACATCATTATGTTGACCTGCTGCACATCATATTTCATTTTATTATTTTTTTTTTTTTTTTGCAGGGAGCGAGCAGCTCAGGTAAGCAGTGATTTACCTACTTGTTGCAGAGTGAATGGTGTGGCTTTTTATTGGAATTTCACCGTCTACACTAACCTGGCTGAGCTGCAGATTTCTGTCTGTTAGCTAAAACCTGCAAAGTCCAGCAATCAGCGTGATGTTAATTGTGCCTGTTTGTGATACAATGTAGTAACGAATGACTCGCATTTCAAATACAGAAATATTTTAGCAATGCGCAGCGCAGGGAACACTTCACTGTATTAGAGATCCTTCAAGATATTACAAAAAGTCTTGCTTTCAGACAGTTTAAGACAGTACCTGTTTTAAAAAGCACGATTTTCTGGCCTTACATATTCTGAATGATATTTTTCCATCTAAGGAAATGATACTCCTAGCAACTGTCTGACAAATGTATTCCTGATCAGTGGTATTTGGATGTGCTTCCTGCATCCTATTGGAAAAATAATCATTATTCCCTCCTATCTGACCTTTCAACAGTAGGATCAGATTTATAAACCTCTAAATACCCTATTAAGAGAACAGCCCTTTTAAGTAGGCATTAAGATATTATGCCCAGTAGCATATAAAAATGAATTTTAGGTTCTGTTTCCAAAACGAAGCATCTAGATTTTACCATCCAGTCTTTTAAGTTTACTTTAAAGTAATACCATGATAACTAGGATAGCCCAAAGCAGTGCACTTATTATACCAGGAAATGAGAAGAAGATCCAGTTAATTACGTCAGGAAAAAAGGACCGACATACAGAAAATGTGTCAGTTTAGATGAAAACATCTACATTGTTTTTAATGCACAAAAATTTAAGAAAATCTTAAAGTTTATAAAATAAAAAAACACGTTTCCTAGTTTAAATATGCTTAAGTTTATAAAGTAAAAATATATTTCCCTGGCACAAACATACATAAAGTGATTATAAATGTATTGCTTTGGCAAGCAAGAAAGAATGAGAATTACTTTATCAAATTGCCCTCTGTGCTCTCTAGAGAAACACACCTGCTTGAAAGCTGTAAACCAGAAAAAAGTATGTGGCAAAGTTTTCACTCACACTGCATAGCCAAACTATGTAACTCGATCCCAAATTCAGCTAGAACAATATCAAGCTTCCATGCATTTGTGTCCTCTTTCCAAGAATTTCACAGTAACTCATGGCTATGCCCTTGCACCTCTCCTGTATGATCTACATCAGGCATACCTCCCAACTGTACAGATTTTCACAGAATGTCCAGATTTTTGCCTCATATTTTTGGTCTGTTCCTCATAAAAACTGTGGGGGGTATTTTGACAAATCACTGGGATGATCTAAGGATTAAAGTCACTAAATAATGACATGCATTTGAGTTTCAGATTTCGTGTCCTTCAGAAAATGCATTCTAACACAAATTCTGTTATTATAGCAACTTTCTACATTTATAAGAGTAATAAATAAAATATGTACCTATTTTTGGACATTTGTCCCCCATTATGTCAGGCTTTGTCCAGATTTCTAGTGCTAAGAGGTTGAGAGGTATGACATCAGGAAACACTTTACATTGTGTCTAACCTTTCATCATGCCCCACCAGGGGTAACAATATCCTAGACCTAGTCATTACCAGCATGAGTGACCAGTGTTCCACACCTGAAGTCAGCTCCTCGTTGGTCAGATCCGACCATAAGCTAATCACCGTAGATATCCGCATCCTGCCCCCACCCACCATTAAACAAACCACTGTAAAAAATTTCTCCAAAGCCAACTTCATGCCTCTTAAGACAGAAGTGGCGAACTCATGACACCCATGCAGATGGACAATACAATTACGACTGCTGAATCCTACACAAATGCACTCTATAAGCACTTACACAAGTGCATGGATCGTGGTGCCCCAAGCAGAACCAAGACGCTATTCTCCAAAAAAAGGAAGCCAATCTGGTGGTCTGCTGCCAAAAGCAAACTCTACAACAGAAGGAAGAAACTGTTGCAAAAGAGAGTAAAATCCCATGAGTGGAGGAGCTCCCTGGTCAGCCTCAGTAAAAAGCTGAAATCCCTTATAAGATCTTCCAAAGCTAGCTACAAAAACAAAATTGCCACTGATTCTAAGGGCAACCACAAAGCATTCTACAGCTATGTCAAGAATCTCAATGGCAACACCCAGATCTTCTCTGAGTTACAGCACAATGGCACAAAAATTACAGAACCAACTGATATTGCCAACATCATGGCAAATAGGTTCAGTGCTAACTTTACCCCCCTCTCACCCCCTAAAGGGCCCATATCTATACAGGAAGAATGCAGAGTCCCTGTTCTCACATCTATACAGGTAAACGCTGCACGCTCTAAAACCAAAAACACAGCATCCATGGGACTGGACAACATCCCAGGCTGCGTTTTACACGAACTTCAGAATGAACTGGCTCCCCACATAAGCACCATAGGTTCATAGGTTCATAGGTTCATACTAGGCTATCTGCCCTAAGGCATTTATAAGCCTAGCCAGAGTGTGTGGCTTTCACCACCCCTTAGGATGAGAATACTATACCCATTAGTTTGCTGTGCCTCTGTCCAGCAGTGATACAGAGATGATTGATCTCCCATCCACAAGATTTCTCTTGAACAGAGTCAGTGAGGGGCTCTGCCTCACATGGACTGGGATTCTGTTCCATAGTGTAGGGAGTCTCTGGGTGATGAATCTGTCCCTCCAGCACGTCCTATTTATATCCGTGTTGAGGTTTAAGTCTCTTGCTCTCGTGGCTCTGGTGGATTTGGATTTTTTGAGGTGGAGCATGTCCATTAATTCCGGGTTGGACATGGCCTTGTATGTCAGGCACAGATCACCTCTGAGCAGACGGTATGCGACTGAATAGAGCTGGAGTTTCTTCAGTCGGGCATCGTATGACATATGTTTGAGCCCCTTTATCCTTTTGGTGAGGAACTTTTGGGGTCTTTCCAACTGCTGCAGGTGTCGGGTAAGGTACATTAACCATGGGGCGTTGTACTCAATCATTGGCCTGATAAGTGAAGAGTACAATGACCTCTCCTGATCTGGATGTGAATCCCTTCATGATCAGGTGGGCAATGTAGAAGATCTTCCTAACCACTTTGGCAATGTGAGTGTCAAAAGAGAGGTTACTGTCAACTTGGGTCCCCAGGTCCCTGATAACTTCTTCCGTGTTTAATGGATTACCACCTATGTGGTAATTAGGGGTTACCTTGTTTTTCCCAAAGGGTATGACTATACATTTTTTGGCATTTAGCTTAAGGCCATGGCTCTGGCACCAGTTATCCATTTCTATGAGACCTCTCTGTAGGATGTCTGTGTCTGATGGAGTGTCAGTTATGGTGCCCAGTTTGCAGTCATCTGCAAATTTTGTCAGCCACAATCCCCCTATATTTGCCTGCACTTCAGAAAAATAAATGCCAAACAAGAGGGGGCCCAGAACTGAGCCCTGTGGGACACCACTCATGACCGGCTTAGAGTCTGACATGGCACCAGCAACTCTAACCCTGTGTGTTCTGTCCTTGAGCCAGTTTGCAACCCATCTTGTGACATATGGGTTTACATCTAAGCTGGTGAGCTTTTCTATGATGGGGTATTGTGTACAACATTTTGCTAGGTCAAGGTAGGCTGTGTGAACTGCCCTCATCAATGGCCTTAGTGACTGTTTTGAAAAGTCAACCAAGTTCAAGAGGCAGGATCTGCCCTTGACAAAGCTCCCAATGTCTTTATTTATGAGTTCCATTATGATCCTCTCCATAGCTTTGCAGACAAGGCTCATCATAGACAAGGTTCAATCATAGTCTCACATCAGGCTTTGTGCCCACTGAATCTCGCACAGCAACAGTTATCCCATTCCATAAAGGGGGAGCCACCACTGATCCTGGGAACTATCGCCCTATTAGCCTGACGAGCCTGGTCTGCAAGGCCAGGGAACCTATCATCATGGAACTCATAAACAAAGACATTGGTAACCTCCAAACTCTGGACCACACCCAGTTCAGGTTTGTGAAAGGCAGATCATGCCTTCTGAACCTGATTGACTTCTTTGAGGCAGTCACCAAAGCCATAGATGAGGGTAAGGTGGTTCACACAGCCTATCTTGACCTCGCCAAGGCTTTCAACACCATCCCCCATTCTAGAATTATAGCTAAACTCACTAAACTAGGTATAACTCCCTACATCACAAGATGGGTTGCCAACTGGATCACTGACAGAACCCACACTGTAAAATTTGCAGACTCCAAACCTGACTTCAAACCAGTGACAACTGGAGTACCACAGGGTTCAGTCCTGGGACCTCTCCTGTTTGGTAGCTACTTCTCTGAAGTACAGGTGAACACAGAAGGCCTCAGGCTAATGAAGTTCACAGATGACTGCAAACTAGGAGTCATAGTCGAGTCCCCAAATCATGTGGACATCCTACAGAAGGGCCTCACTGAGACAAATGCCTGGTGTCAGAGGCATGGCCTCAAGCTCAATGCCAAAAAGTGCATTGTCATCCCCTTTGGTAAAAACTCTGTACCCATGAACTACCACATAAATGGCAGTCTATTTAATGCTGAATGTGTGATAAGAGACTTTGGGACCCAGGTGGACAGTAGTCTCTGCTTTGATAATCACATCGCCACAGTAGTCAGGAAATCCTTCTATGTGGCACACCTCATCACAAAAGGGTTCTCATCCAGGAAAAAAGAGGTCATTGTTCCCCGCTACTCGGCACTCATTAGACCCATTATAGAGTACAATTCCCCTTTTGGAATGTACCTCACAAGACATCTGCAGCAACTGGAAACGCCATAGAATTACCTCACAAAGAGGATTACTAGCCTCAAACAGATGCCCTACACTGACCGTCTCAACAAACTCCAGTTTTACTCTGTCGCATATTGCCTACTCCGAGGAGATCTCTGCCTAACATATAAAGCTATGTTAAACTCAGAGCTGTTGGGCATGCTGCACCTCAAGAAATCCCAATCCCTCCAAGATATATGCTCTAGGGACCTAAACCTTGTCACCACAATAAACAGGACATGCTGGAGGGATAGATTCCTGTACCAGAGACTTCCTATACTCTGGAACAAGCTACCCATCTATGTCAAGCAAAGTTCCTCATTAGCACTCTTCAAGAAAAATCTTGATGAGTGGATGGGAAATAGGAAATACACCCTGGAGATCACTTCCGTGGCTCTGCTCGACAGTGACACAGGAAATTAACTTTCTTGGGTGGCGTAATCCAGGGAATCTTGTTGGCTAGGCTTACTTAGGCCCTTGGGCCGATAGCCTAGTACTTACCTATGAACCTATACTATCTGTTTACACCCTTTCAACACTTGCACTCTCGCCATTCTTAGCGGGACTTGTATCATCTTTTGATTATTTCCTGGCATAGTAGACTATGCTTCTAATACTTTTTATATACTAATTGTCATATTTAATTGTCATTACTTTCTTTTTTCAAATTGTATATTTATATGCTTTTTAATTACATCTATGCTACTACTACTTTATTATCTTATTTGATGTTATTTAACTCTCTGGAACATTTCTCTGTGGGGCCCCTAATGAGAATGGGTATTTAATACCAGGCTGGACTTCAAGTAAACAAATGTCAGTAAATAAATACATTAAAATCAATGCATGAAAATCAATTATTAAGTTTCTCTGAGGAAACTCAAAGGTTTAGTAAAAATATGCTGGTTTAGGTAATTTCTAAAAACATATGGAAAATTATTATTATGAAAATTAATACTTTTCCCTATATTTTTACACAGTGAGTTTAAGAAGCAATAATGCCCAGCAGGGTGAGCTTTATCAGGCAATGAATGCATGTCCAGAGATGTTATGAGGCAAATGGTCTTACCACCCCCTGGAATGGCATAAATTCCCTGATAACACCCACAGTGGAGGGCATTATTGTGCTTAGAGAATGAGCTGTCAACTTGTTTTGCATTTTTATTACTATATATATATATATATATATATATATATATATATATATATATATATATATATATTTATGTAGAATAGCTCCACTACCTAATGTTTCAGACTTGCAATAGCATATGTAATTACTGTTGAATGAAGCATTTTACACACTTGCATACAAACACACACACACACAAACACACACACAAGCACAGACAGATTAACACACATATACATGGAAACACAAACACACGCAAACACACTTGCTCAACAGTTACAGCCACTTTGATGACTGAATACAGCTCAGATGTCTCATCAAATGAGAAATCATCAAATGAATGAAAAAAAAATCATAATATTTCAAGGCATTGTACAACCCCTCCCATGCCTTTTAACTGTCCCTGATTTTGTCTCATAATTCTGCTCTGTCCCTCATAGAATGTTGCATTTGCTGGAAAATGACTGAGGATTAAATCATCATCATCATCATCAATCCCCTTTTTCCCCGTTTTCTTCATGGGGTTGGAGTGTTGCATAAACTGTCACCATCTCTCTGTTTAATGTCACTCATTCTTATCTATTTTGATAGTCATGCTTGACTGTTGCAGGTCTTCTCACACAAAATCCATCCATATCTTTGCTGGATGCCCTTGTTTCCTCTTGCCTTCTTCCTGTCTGCCCCAAATCTTCTTTACCAGATTGTCTTCTGCTTTCTTGTACATGTGCCTTCTGTTCTGATGTCCTCATCTTCATCTGTCCCACAGTGTGCACTCCATCACCTGTTTCAGGCACTTCATCTCCATCACCTCTAGCTTTTTCAACTGCTCTGCTTTCAGTGCCCACGTTTCTGCACCATACAGTAGTACTGGTCACACAACTGTTTTGTTCACCTTACTTTTCAACTTCTTTGGCAAACTTCTGTTACATACTACCCCTGACACTCTGTGCCAGTTGACTGCATCCCCTCTGATTCTAGGTTTAACCTCTTCATTCAGACTTCCCTTCTCCTCAATCACCCCTCCCAGACATGAAGCTGTTAACCCGTTCCATTATTTTCTCTTCTATCTCAGTTCTGATGTCCTTCGGATTTCCCCCATTTTCTTCCATTACAACTGCCTTATATGCATTCTGTTTCATCCTGTATGCCTTCAGTTTTGTATTCCATTCCCCTATCCTTTGCTGAAGTTCTCATTCAAAGTCTGCTGGTAATGCCACATCATCCTTTCACCTACAAACCATTATATATCATCTCCTAGTACTGTCTGAATGTGGAGATATTCATCCCATTCCTGGCCCTAACAACTCGCCATCATCCAGCCAACCTTCCACCAATCAAAACCTATGTATAATAACAATAAATGCATGCAGTATCTGCAATAAAATTACTGAATTCCAAGTCTGGCTGACTCATTATAACCCTAATATCATAGCAGTAAAAGAAACCTGGTTGAAACCAGATTTATAAGATACTGAAATTATCCCATCAGGATACAATAGCCTTCAAAATGACAGACTACACAAAAAAGGTGGGGATGCAGCATTAATCTATAGTGAGTTCTTAACTATCACAGTATTTTTCCAAACCAGTCCCTACCTTTGACAACATTGAACTATTGCTTGCATCCCTACACATTAATAGTAATGCATAATTATGTATTGCTGCACTATATATTCCCCCCAGGCCAAAATATCTCTATTTGGGAAGACTTTCTATCCTGGGCAAACCACAATATTTCCAATGAAACTCATTCTTGGTGACACAAATATGAATTGGCAAAGCTTATTCCCCAACTCCCCTGCAAATGGTATAAACTTGCACAACTTACACAGATGATCACAGGACCTACATGTACGCTAACTAACCAAACCAAGCCAACCTTAAACTGGATCCTAGTATCCCACCCCCATAATTACTCCAATACTGGAACCCTTCCTAACACATTAAGTGACCATATACCAGCCTACAACCATAGAACTCATATTCACCTACCCAAAACACACTCTTATAAAACATCCAGAAACCTTGCCCACTTCAACCAAAATACATTCAGAAATAACTTAAAAGCACATAATTGGATCCCAGTAAAAACATTACCTCTGGAAGATGCTGTAAATTACTTCAACAAGGTCTTTCTCAATACACTTAATAGCCAAGCCCCCATTTGCACCAAAACAATGAAAATTAACTATGCCTCCTGGCTAACAAAACATATTAAACAAGTTATTTTTTCCAGAGACTGAGCCTGGAAAGAATGGTGGAAAGACAGAAACCCATAAAATGAACTTAACTATACGCAACTTGTAACAATGCCAAAAAATTAGTCATAAATGACAAGAAAAACTATTTCTCCACACAATTATCCAACCAAAAAAACCCCAAAAAAGTTCTGGAAATCTGTTTCCTCCTTCCTTAACCCTGGAACCATGCAGAACCCAACGCCTTTTCCTGACATAGACCCACAACAAATTGAACATATATTTAACTCCCACTTTATCAATACCATTCTAAAACTTGTCCTAAACCTAAACTCTAATAACCTTAGGAGCACTGCAAATGTCACTCATGATAATCCCAGCTCTCTTTCTACCCCCACCAGGGAAACCTCTAATAACAGTCCATTAATGCCTACATTCTCCATGCAGCCAGTATCCACTTCCCTAGTATTTAAACTTCTAACCAAACTAAGACCATGCCCTGTCTCAGCCGATAATCTTCCACCTGAATATCTAAAACTTGCAGCTGATACAATAGCCTATCCTGTCAGTATTCTTATTAACTGATCTATCTCAGAATCATATGTTCCCCAAATCTGGAAAAAATCTCTTATTGCTTCATTATATAAAGAAGGTAATACTCGCAATCTCTCTAACTATTAGCCTATCTCTATTCTGTCACCATTATCAAAAATCTTAGAAGAAAAGTGTATACATGCTCAATTCCTAAAGCATCTCTCTGATAAGGAACTCCTTGCACCCACCCAACATGGATTTCATCTAGTACGCAGCACTACTACAGCTCTACTCTCATTTACTGATACTGTGAACAAAGCCCTTGATGTTGGTCTACTAGCATCAGTCATCTTAGTAGACCTATCCAAGGTTTTCAACACAGTATCACACCCTAAGCTGTTGCAACAACTAGAAAAAATTAGGATGCTCCCTAAATTCCTTAACATGGTTTTCCAGCTGTCTAAACAACATAAGCCAATCGGTCAGATGGCAAAATAAACAATCTGAATATATGATCAACAACACAGGTGCTCTCCAAGGATCAATTCTGGGGCCTCTTCTTTGCATTTTCATAAATAATCTTCACAAAGCATCCCTACAAAGTACACTTATCCAATATGCCAATGATTCGACTATCGTCTCCTCTTCTAGCAATTTCTCTGAGCTCCTTAGGATTACACAAAATGCCTTTAAATCTATAGAAACCTGGCTAAATGATGCACAACTACTACTGAACCAAAAAAATCGAAGCCCTTACTTTTCTCAACTAAACCACCAAATTCAGACTTCAAAATTTTTTCACAAAACAACACAGAAATCGAACTAGTGAAGACAGGAAATTATTAGGCATAACTATCGATGACAAACTCACCTTTGAGCAACATGTTCTCAATACAATTAAAAAAACTACTTCAAGCTTGGCAAATTCTACTGACATAAATTATATTTGGATAAGCCAACCAAAAATAAAACTTGCAAACACTCTTCTTATCCCTTCTCTCGTCTATGGAAGCCCATATGCACCAACCTTCTCATATCTCTCAATAATAAACTGCAATCATGTTACTATAAAATAGCAAAATTTGCCTCTGGGATGCCAAACCGCACACACCAGTGCCAGACCATTTCAGAATTTAATTGGTTTGAATTCCCCCGTTACCTGTATTATACCTAATTAACTATTGCCCACAAACTGATATACAAACCCAGCAACTGCCTAGCTCTACATTCTATCCTATATTTATATATCCCAAACTGGAATCTTCGGTCCACTAACAAACATCTCTTAAGTATAACCAAACCCAACAAACGAGCTGGACAATGCCTATACTCTTATACCATTGTCAGATTATGGAATGCCCTGCCTTCCTCTATCACTCAGCTTGACTCATTAAAAACTTTTAAATCTGCACTAAAATGCCACTACTTCACTAACCATATTTGTTCCTGTGCACAGCAGTCTAAGCCACCACCACTACCTCAATAATCTTTTCTGTTCCTTTGCACAACAGTCTAAGGCCACCATAAACAAATAAAATTCTCCTTAACTACTTTTTTCTTTTCCTGTTAAGTAACTTTTGTCTTAACCATTTTTTCTTTTCCTATGTTAAGTAACTTCCTGTCAACTTTCCTAATAACTCTCTCTATATCCACTAATATATTCTGATCTCCTAATCTACTACTGTCTACTCCTATGCAATATCTATTATCTCCTAAGTATTTAAAGAACTGTTTCATGTTGAAAACAACTGCAATCTTTATCTGATGACTTTTTATTCTTAAAGTATTGTAGTTACATCTTTTTATAAAGCCTATGTTCATTGTCTTTGTAAGCCTATGTTTATTGTCTATTATATCTTTAAAAATGTACTCTATATAAAAGTATTTTGGTGGAGCTTTTCTCACCGGGCTGCCACTGAAAATGGGTTTCTGACTAAGTGGAGTTTGCCAGTCAACAAATATCAATAAATAAATAAATAAATTTAAATAAATAAATCTGCATACAGCAACTTTGTTGATCTGTCCCCTGTGACCTGTTTGCCTATGTAGTCCCTCACCAATATGAACGGCTGTGGGCTCAGAGCTGAACTCTGATGCATCACCACCAATAATAAAAGAATAAAATGTTTAGAGAGGTCAGTTCAAAGACATTGTAATCTGCTCCGCTAAAAATTTCCTATTGACATTTGCACATTCTAACACTAGAGGATAGAAAAGCCATAACAATAAACATTTTCCCCAGCAAGAATA
The DNA here is from genome assembly GCF_019279795.1 of Protopterus annectens. Taxonomy (NCBI): domain Eukaryota; kingdom Metazoa; phylum Chordata; order Ceratodontiformes; family Protopteridae; genus Protopterus; species Protopterus annectens. The sequence goes on along the minus strand of NC_056729.1, from coordinate 447,710,369 downwards.
TGCATTACCCATTATATCATTAAATTCAGCGCAAGATACAACTGCAGACCACAAAAAAGCAACAGTTTCAAGTTTGTCTTCCTCACTAATCACCAGCAACACCACTGTGAAACTACTATTAAAGCTAATCTGATGCCAATGGCAGTAAGTCATTTTGTTGCTCAATTTGCTAACTTTTAAACTACTTAATAATTGTTACCTTCCATTACAGTATAAACTCAGAGTTAACCAGACCTCTTACTTTGTAACCACAAAGACAATTTGTCAGTCAAGCCATTCCTTCATGAGTTGAAATCTGGCTCGACAACTCTCGGCTTCTACTCAAATAAAAAAAGCTGCTATCATAGCTCATAAAAGCCCTTACACACCTCAAACAAATTTTCTCAATCACAGACTCTGATAACACCCCTATATAAAGCTACTAGGCATGACAATTGATGAGTACCTGAAATTTGACTTGCATGTGCAACAGATTATCAGAAAACTCATAAAAAATTAGGGGCACTCTATAGAACAAAAACTGACTCATCCAGGAAACTCCTGGCCTCTACACTCCTACTCCCCACTTATTATATGGCTGTTCATGCAGGAAATGGTTAATATGTGTCTCCTGCATACAAAGGCTCATGGAATGCATGGAGTACCCATCCCTGTAGACACCACTGTATGTGTAGCTTGGAGAATACTAGCTATAGGGACCTTCCAGTGAACAATGCAGACATACTGGTTGCATCTCAGGTATCTATTTTAAGTGTACTCCACCAGTTTCTTGATGCATATGTGATTCCCATGCACCCCAGAGGAAGAAGCAACACCATGTGGCAATTTATGTTATAATCTATGTTCCTGTAGCAATAAATAAGTCAATGTTATTAATTGTAAGGTCTTGACTCAGACAGGTAGCACAGTTAGTACCACATGGTATAATATACCTACTTGAGGCATAGCCATTTGATATTTGAGGTGCTCCATGCAATTGTACACCCAAGTCTGATACTGCACTGTGTATAAGGGAACTATCTGATCCCTGAGATAGAGATGCCAGGAACTCTGCCATGTCTGTTAACAATGCCTGTGTTAGTGAATCCCAGCCTATGGCCCTCTGCTCCTGTTCCAGGTGGGCTACCTTGCTGAGTGCATGTACAGTCATGTGAGTGACCCTTTCCCAAAACTGTTTCTATGTCTTATTTTGGCCACCAGTTGCAATGATTTGCTCTAAAAGGTCCTGCTAGACATGCTCACAAAAGACTCAGTCAAATCTTGAGCGCTGGATCATCCATTGACCTTGCTGATGGACAGTCTGTAGGAGGATGTCATTCTCTGCAGAGAGTATTTCCTGTTGTAATGTCTGCTGGCATTAGGCATGACTAACTATAAAGCAAAGATATGTGTATGAAAGCTGGTGGCATGTCATATAGAGTATAGCCATACCTCGGCAATACACATACGCACAGTATTCAAATGACCTTAGTTACATGCCACCCACAACATAGCACAACAGTCAGAATGGTATGTTTTAGGTATTGCTTTGATATATGGCAGGGCCCTGCATTACTCAGCAAAGGAAACAATGCAGAAATACAGGGGTTTATGTCAAAGGTCATTCTGTATATCTACAGGGCACAGCAACACACATACTACCTCTGCCTAAATAATGGATTTGGTATCAGTGTTGTTAAATATAATATGTCTCTTTCCTGAACCGTGAAAGTGCTATAGACCCAGCAGTGCAATCTGCCATTGCATGGCAACCACCCAGACAATGACACACACCTCAGTGTACTTCACTGTTATGCATCCCCTGACAAAAGTGTCTACACAAGCAGCAGGCTGAGGCCTATGCCAGAACATCCCCAAGTATTACCCAAAAAAGACTTCTGACATGTGTATGTGCAGAGGGCATTGCCCACACTCCCAATCCAGACATACAACACTATGGTATTGATGACCATAGAGGAACCTCATACATGCTGCAGAGGCCTGAAGATCATCCTCTCCCAACAGTACTCCCTAAAATATATGTCCTCTGCAAACACCATTGGAGCACTACCAGAACAGCAGATTTAGTAAGCGATAGTGGAGGTCCCCTTTCCAATCCACATAAAAAAAGACACACACACACACACACACACACACACACACACACACACACACACACACACACACACACACACACACACATTCTTCCCCATCACAGCAGCCGACCAAAGGAGGTTATTTCAAATGGCACATGGGCACACATTCTTGCAGTTACACCATGAAGAGCTGTGGACTACAAGGTCCTCTGCATGACCATCCCTTGTAGATGCAGGTAATAACTTCCCCCAACAGTGGCTAATGTATCACTGTCCCCCAACAAACAAGTCTGTATGCTGTAACCCTCCCTTACAGAATACTACAGCATACAGGGCAGCTTATCTGAGGCACATGGACTCACAAAGAACACTTCACAAGAATTGGATATCAACAGTGAGTAGAACACACAAAGTACTCAGCCTAAACCAGGGAAATTGTCTTCCAGGTACTGTTACACACATCAAACCTACCAGTTTTGCAGATAAACTACTATATTCCATCAACTGCGAGTATCATCCCATTTATAGAAACCCCTGCCAGAGAGTTCTCATTTCTTGTCAGCTACACCCAGTACCTCAACCCCTACCACAACACAGTTTCAGGTAGTCCAGTAAACAACAGACTATAGCATATGCAAAAAGCATCAACAATAATGTGCCAACACCACTCTCCAGTCACTTATCTCACATGAATTGCATGCAACTGACAAGAGTTTTGGCTTCCAGATTTTCCCAGTCACACTACAGATTGCTCTGCAGTAAATGTCTGCAGTACAAGGAGCACATTAATAGCAATGGCTGTTTTTTTATTCCACAGTTTTGAAGTTCCTAGCATGGTCATTATGCTATTGCACCTATTTACAGTAAACACTCCTAAACCCACTATGAAGCTCATTCCACATTGTGCACTCACATAAGTAGCTCAGAAATGTAATGCAAATACATGGGTGAGTCAATGGCCCCAACATGGATGTGAGGGAAACTATTTCAATATTTTGTATTGTAGAGGAACTAAAGTGCAAAAATGGAAATGTATGTAGATATGTAGATATTGTGCTGCACTGATGGTGGCAGGTCTACCAAGTGGTCCTCTAAAGAGATGAAATATTTTTATACCTGATATACAAAGACCATCAGGAGCACCTTCTGAGGACTCTTATGAGGTTACCTAAAATAAAGCAGATGCCTGGTACAGCCTTGCAAGGGTGGTGACTGCTGCTAGTGGCATCTACTGCTCTAGTCAGCAGAGCAGGTATCACTGTAGTGACCTGAAGAGGTGTCATCATGACCTTCTATGCCAGTGGGAGGAAGAGGTCAGACAGAGTGCTCCTATGATGTGCAATATATACACATGGCAGGCCAGTGCTCTTGTTAATTCAGATATAGTTAAAAGGGTCTTTACAGAATATTTAAGTCATGATGTTTGTATTTCTCATAAGTGTTTTGTTAGCTCAGGAGCAGATTTTGGAGAACAAGCACCTGTACTAGAATAGAATAGACCATCTCTCCAGATGTGGCATTGAGTATGATTACTGTCATTGGATGTACAGGTTCTGTATACCATAACGGCATTGCAATATCCACTATTATAATTCTGCAGAGATTAATGTAACATATGTATATAATGCTAATAGATAATTTCAGACACGATTAATGTATCTATGCTGGCATTCTAACCCACATGCACACAGGATATGATCAGAGGATCTACACAATCCACATTTGCAATAGTATGCCCAGCTCAGCATATGTGCAAGCCATGCCAATTGCCACACAGTGCCTGTACCACTCTGTAGACTTTCCACAGTGCACAAGGTCCAATAACATGCATGGTACACCTCCCATCATATTGCCCACACACTGGCCCACAGAATGCCCATGCATGTATCACTTCCAACTGCAAAATACTCATGCCAGCTGTGAATTAAACCAGTTATGCCCCTTAGTACATAGCAGAGCATTGCCACTGTATGCTGACAGCTGTCTGTGTTGCCATTATTGTCTTGTCTGCCTTTGGTATACAGCACTGGCACAATATGCCTGCTTACCTGCATACCTAGTAACACTGTCCAAGTCCAAATGGCCAGCCTTTGATCCTGTTCAACACAACACACCCACAGGTGTAGGCCTACACACATCCTCCATGGTCACTCATGGCCAACAGCACCATTCTGACATTGCTGTAACCCCAACAGCCAAGTGGTACAACACTACTGCACTCTTTTATTCATATATTCTAGGAAGTACATATGATATTCTATACCTAGTCAGCATTATGATCTCAAGCACAACAGCATACCCAGCAGTTGTTTAGTCCATATGTAGATAACTATAAGGCTGCTCATCAAATACAGGTAGGATTGCAAGTTTTTTTTTCTCTTTATTTGCTATTATTCTTCTTTTATATTTTTATTTGATTTTTCCATCAATTTATGTTACAGTTTTATACGGTGTTAGTCACAGCTGTGCCTATGAGGCAGCAGTGGTCCCTGCTCTGCCATAGTGCCATTTCATTTATTGCTGGCTCACTATCTGCCTCTAAGCCTGCCTGTCCATCAGATAGTGGTGGTCATGTGTTGTCCTCCATGGCCTCTGGTGGCCGATGATGGCAGGGGAGTACTGTAGTTCTCCCTGTTGACACCACCAATGGGTCACAATTCATTACCCAGTAGGAGATGAAGCAGGTGATGGGGGAGTTTGTAGCCTGGCAGATTGATGCTTATATTAGCCACCTGGAGAGGGTCCTTTTGTGACTTGCAGAGGCACACTGCTGCATGGCACTGCATAGTGTACTACCTCAGGCAGGACCCAATGGAGAGGGCAGTCAAGGTTCTGACAGACATCTGACTTGTTCATGCCTAAGATAGCATAACTGAGAGCTCACACCCCACTCTGTCCCCCATTATTTTGTTCCCCTTAGTTGTATGTCACCACACTCCCCTTTCTGTTGTCCATTCCTCCCCATGACCACTTGCTCTCCCTCTCTCTGTAAGTGTATATAACAAGTGTCAGCCCCACCCCCTTGTGTCAGCACATCCACACTTGGTCTTTTGTTGCCTGTTTGTTCACATGACCCTGCTTTCATACCATTATCTTCTTTCCATTCCCCTTGTTTCCCCTTTCATTCTTCCTCATCTACCCATCATGAGAAAAGAAAATGGGCACCTATCCCAAAGAAAGCATACCCTTCCTCCCCCTCCCCATTACCATGCACTCCTTCCCCATGCCCTTCTGTATGTTCCTCTGCTTTATTCCCCCTTTCTGACTTTCTTACATTCTCATTTCCTCTCCATTTCAATGAATAAAATATTTAAGTATGTTGCTGTGAGCCACTTACAGTAATTCACATAGCGCTCAAAGTTGCAGTAGTACACGCGAATACCCAGATGCATGCAACATGCTCACTACTTCTGTTTGAGAACTTCCTAACCATAGCCATGAAACACCTCTCTCCTTGCCATTGTAGTCATTTACTTGTGCAGATTTCTTTATTTGTTAGTGGCTGAGGTGCAAAATCCCTAATACTTAAATGAGACAAAACACATTGCACTACTCAGTATTTCTGAGGTTACCCTTGTGGCATCACATTAGGCATGTTTCTGAATCCCAGGGATTCTTTTGTAAGAAAACCTATCTATACCCAGAATATAATGTTAAATTAAAATCAAACGGAGATAAGAATATAGACTTTCCTAGCACTGTCTTAATTTCATTCGAACAGGGCATTTTATCTTATAAAGCTCAGTCAACCTAGAATACATTATCTTACTCAGTGATTCAATATGGGACTTATGTTTTGAACAGGTGTCCATTTCATCCCTAACATAATCTGACCAACATATGGTTCTTTTCTAACTATGGCCTCCTCTGCATCTCTGGTGCCATCAGTTGTCTTGGTCTTGCCTTGTGGCAGTAGATAATTCCTTTAAAAGGGAGCTGATCTTGGTCTTTGCTCCCTGAAGGATTGCCAACACTACTAAGTGTGCCATGAGGGTAAGAATGCATTTTAGGATTCTTCTCATTGTCTAATTGCTAGTGTGAAAGTTTTTTTTTTCAGAAGTTAAGGATTTCCTCCTTGTCTTACAACTGGTTTACCCAGCCTGGACACTAATGGGTGCTTTCAGTTTCTAGGTCAATAACAGCTCTGTAGCTCTTGCAAAAAATGTGCATCTGTTACAAAAAGGGTTTAATTTATTCAGGGTGTTACCTCTCAGCCCATAAGCATGGCATACACTTTGAAATTGTCATCTGGAGTCTGAGGGTGGGACCCTTCTCCTAGTGTCATCACGGTTTGCTCTGGTACTGTCTGTCTTATTTCTCCTTATGTTCAGTTGGTTGAATGCAGGAATCTATCTACTATTGGTTAAACACAGTTTGCTCCTATACTTGATTAGCTCCTCTTGGACAGCTGTAGAGAGGATCTAGAGCTGTTGGTTGTTGAGGATAACAACTCTCTGAAAATGGCACCTGCCTTCCACACCTTTAGACTGCAAAATAAATGTGTAAAAACCAAAGGAGACAGTGTTTCTATCTATATTAGAGATAAATTCACCTCCCATCTGGTTAGACTGGACAGCTCCATGGAGTTACTGAAAGTCCAAGTTATGGTTCGTAAGACCCCAATTCAAGTTATAGCTAGTTATAGATCCCCCTCCATGGGTCACAACACCCACAAAGCCTACTTGACCAAACTGGAAACAATCCAAATTTTACTGAGAACAATGATTATGGGAGATTTCAATTATCCCACCAACAGCTGGGAAACCTATGCTAGCACCAACTCGCTACAGCAAATGTTCCTTGACTTTGTTAATTGAAATGCCCTGGAACAAATTGTTCATACCCTGACAAGAGGAACAAACATTCTAGATCTGATTCTCACTAACATGTCAAACAAATGCACTGCCACAACTGTCAAACACTCGTCAGTTAAATCTGGCCACAAAATAGTCACCTTCTAGCTGGTACTAACACCAGAACTCACAAAGGGTGAAATAAGACTAAAAAACTTCACCAAGACAAACTGTACTCTCCTAGATGAAGGTATAAATGCATTCCAAGCCCCACCCTAAGCTGGAAGTGGTAACTATGCAGAAGCTTACGCTAAAGCCCTGTACAATAATTTGCATAAGTGTATAAACTCGGCCGTACCAGAAAGAATCAAAGCCAGACCCCCAAGTAAAAACAAGCTGCCATGGTGGGCATCCAGCATAAAGAAACTTTACAATAAATGCAAAAAGTTGCTTTCCAAGAAAATAAAGGCAAGGCCCCAACAATGGAAGAGCACCCTCCTCAGCCTCAACAGGCAAATAAGACAACTTGTCAAATCCTGTAAGGGCTCCTTTAAGAGAAACTTAGCAAGTACAGCCAAGGTTAACCATAAGGCCTTTTAACAGCTATGTATGTAGCCTAAGAGGTAAGACCCAAGCATGTGCAGAACTAGTGACCAATGGTATTACACACACTGACCCAACAGAGATAGCAAACCTATTAGCAGATAGGTTTGGTGAAAATTTCACTCCCTTATCCCCTCCAACCCCCCCCCCCACCCTACATATCTGAAGAGCAGGTCCTCAATGCCTTGTCCAAGGCAAAAAATACAGCCTCTATGAGATCAGATGACATCCCAGTCTGTCTTCTAAACAGGCTAAAACATGAACTAGCATCACCATTAAGTACCCTTTTCAGTCATAGCCTAATCACAGGCTTTGTTCCTGCAGAATGGAGAACAGCAACAACTATTCCCCTCCAAAAAGGTGGCCTAGCAGCAGACTCAAGGAATTACAGACCCATAAGCCTGACCAGCCTTATCTGTAAGGCCATGGAACGTATCATTATGGACCTCAGAAATAAAGACATAGGCAACCTCCAAACCCTGGATCCTACCCAAATTCAGCTTTGTCAAGGGCAGATCCTGCCTATTAAATCTGCTGGACTTCTTTGAAAATGTGACCAGGGCCATTGACAAGGACAAATCTGTGTACACAGTATATCTTGACTTGGCAAAGGCTTTCGACACAATCCTACATTCAGGCATTACCGATAAACTTAGCAAACTGAGTGTAAACCCCTTCATTGTAAAATGGGTTGTCAATTGCCTCACAAACCAGATACACTATCAAAGTGAGTGACTCCACATCAGTCAGCAGACCTGTTACCAGTGGGGCACCACAGAGGTCAGTGCTGGAGCCCCCTACTGTTTGGTATATACTTCTCAGAAGTTCAGGTCAAAACTAAGGGGTTGTGGCTGACCAAGTTTACAGGCAACTGCAAACTAGGGCAATCATTGAATCTCCAAATGATGTCAGTATACTCCAGGAGGATCTCACGCACATCAACAACTGGTGTATTAGTCATGGTTTCAAACTGAATGCAAAGAAATGCATCATCATTTCTTTTGGCACAAACAATGTCTCTTCACACTATCAAATCAACAACAATACCGTAAGTACCCACAAACTGGTAAGGGACCTGAGATCACAAGTTGACTGCAACTTTAACTTCTACCACCATGTGTCTACTGTAGTAAGGAAGGCTTTCTACATACCACACTCAATTAGTAAAGGCATCAATTTAAGAACAAATGAGGTTATAATCCAGCCTATAATTGAGTATAACTCCCCATTCGACATGTACTGTACAAAGCACCTGCAGCAACTGGAGAGTCCTCAAAGGTTTCTAACAAAAGAGATCAAGGGACTCCAGCATGTGCCTTACAGAGACCGACTAAAGTCCCTGTCACTATACTCTGTGTCGTACAGAATTCTTAGGGGAGACTTATGCCTGGCCTACAGAGCAAACCAAGACCCAAACCTAATAAACTTGCTGCATATGCAGGCAAAACAAAAAAGTAACTGGAACCATGAGCAGGGATAAGCAGTAGTTAATTGAAGAATTCAAAGTCCACAACTTACTTGAAGAGTTGCTTTTTTAAAAGTAATAATTGCTTACTCCAAGAGTTAGAAGTGCTTATTCCACAAGTTTAAAATCCACAACGTACTTAAAAATTTGCTGCTTATTCCACTAGTTTAAAATCCACAATGTACTTAAAAAGTAAGTTTTTAAGTATGTTGTGGATTTTAAACTTATATAATAAGCAGCAACTTTTTCAGTAAGTTGTGGACTTTGAATTTTTGAATTAACTACTGTTTATCCCTGCTCATGGTTCCAGTTACTTTTTTGTTTTGCTAGATTCCCTTATTACTAACAGACTTGTTACTGCACTAATGCTGTTGTTTTACTTTTACAACTTGCTGCATATCAGTAAATCAAACAGGACTAGGGCTACCCGATCCAGGGGCCTCATCTTTGGAATGGATGGATGGGGCACCATATATTCTTACCAAGGATAGCACCCACAGCCCTCCTGGACATGGGCAGTCATTACTAAATGCAATCTTGAGTACTGACTAGTATTCTCATGGTATTATATTGGGATGTAATGGCTAGGCTTAAAATGACCTCTGGGTTGATAGCCTAGTAATCTCCTATGATTCTATGATCCTCTGATCACTGTCCAAGAATAATAACTCTCTAAAAATAGCATCTGATCATCCTCCCCATAATTACACTTCTTGCTCCCGTAGTTGTAATGGAAGTGTGCTATGGCTCTGAGCTCTGCTCCATGTGCAGGGAAGAATGAAGGATGGAGCATTGGTGGACCTACAAGAGGACAGATTAGCACTGAACCTGCATTATTGTAGGTACCAGTAAGAAATGTCACATGACAAAAGACAATTTCCATTTATTCATGACAGTGAAAGTTCTTACAGATAAGCTATTAATGTCTTAACAAGATGTCATTGACCTTGAGGGACTTCCAAAATGACTGCACACTGAGTAACAGTTTAATTTCAACTATCCCAGTGTGAAAACAGAAACTCAGAAAAGAGAGCCACTGAATCTGTCTTTTATGGCAAATGTCTGTTTATGGCTTGTAAGCACACTGCCTAGATGACAGCAAGGAAGAAATATAGAGAACCTGAAAGAAAATCAACCACAACAGTTGAGGAAAAAAACACTGGCTGGGAAGAATCCTGGCAGCGTTCAACAAAAAAGCAGTTCAGACTCCAGCTTTGGTACAATATATAAGTATAATGTGCTCAGAGCTGGTTAAAATAAATGAAAAAACTAAAGGAGTATGTCAAAAGATATGAAAAAAATGCCTTTAAACAGATATTCAGATGAGCTGATAAAATTGCAAAAATCAGAGGTCAAAATTAAGAAAATGTTGGCTGCTCAAGAAGAGATGTTCCAAAAATGGTAGAATCAGAGGACAGATCAAATAATGAAAACCTGAAATTTTCTGCTGAACCAGAGAAACTGTAAGGAACAGACTATATTCATTTTATGAAAGCACAAATAAGCAACTGGACTGTTATTCCAGAGCAGGAGTTGTTAACTGAAAGGGCACATTGTGTGCATGCTCCAAATCTAACCATGAGAAAGCAGCCAAGACCTCTAATAGTAAAGATGCTATCCTACCAGCAGAAAGAGTTGATTCTGACAAAACTGTGATAAAAAAGCAAAGTACTAAAAGTTGGAGGCACTAAAGTGTTTCTGGAAAACGGTTACTCACTATACACCAGGGAGAAGAAGAGTAAATTTATTTCGGCAATCAGTGAATTTCATGAGCCAGGTATTAGATCAAGCTGCTGTATCAAATTATCTTCATAATATAGTTTTTCCTGGAGGTTCAAAGTCATTTTTAATGGCAGAACGTGCTAAGGAGGAAATGCAAAAGTTTGTCCAACAAAAAGTGAGTTATTAAACAGAAGGGGGCCCTGATTCTTATTTTTTCTGATAATAAAGTTCATAGAGAGACTTTGCTAGTGAAATCTTTTCCAGTGTTCCAAAGGAAAATGCATGAGATACAAGGAAAAGCACAGGAATTGATTAGAAAAAACAGGAGTACATTGGAAATGAACTAGACTCTGGAGCTGGGAGATGGATATCAACAGCAAGAAAACCAGCAACTCGGAAATTAATGAATAAATGTGAGATTAAAAATTATCTGTCACATTTGTGAAATATGACTGAACAAGAAATCTTGGACTTTTTTGACTTTGTTAAACTTGTAGGGGACTTCAAAGCACATGCCCTACTTCATGTCATTAATGTTTAGAAGAACATTAAGGAGAGGGGAAAGAGGAAGGAAAGAGGTAACTGTAAGCAAAACCATTTTTGCTCTTAACAGTACTATTATAAAACATGACATATGCTGCATGTTATATAGTCAAGCATTTTTTATGTTATAAGGATACTAAAGTAAGCAGATGCCTTTTTTCTTCTTTCTTTCTTCTTATTAAGTTTTAAGAAATATAGGCACTACAATATAAAAAGAGAGGAAAGACTGAACAAAAGCATGTTTGAGATAATAGGCTTTAATCTTGGGTTGTTGAGGGGATGGAAGGGTTGCAAAAGTATACGGATCATGATATAAGTAAAATTGATATACTTGTTCTTACTTTTGCATAGGGGAATGACAGACTGAGGGCCTTGGCATGATGTAACAACAAGTTTAAATGAAAGCAAGTAAATAACAGAACACAGAATGTAGGGAAACATTTTCCTTTAGCAAATAAACAATCACAGTATATCATGAGAAGCTTGTAGTTGAAGGCAACTGTATATCTGACATTTCAATGGAAACAAGCTGATAAAAGGGCAATAACAACTGAATACTTTTTTTTCCAATGGCTAAAAGATAATGTTTTATGAAAGCATTCCAGTTGTTTTCAACATCTTGGAGAAGAATAAAGATAAAACAAGAACAAACAGCACTTAGTGTAAGCAAAAGCACAGACTGTACTGTGTATCTTAGCATGGATAACCTTAATTGTAAGTTAATTAAAGCCTATGAGTGCAGCTGTCACTCTGAGACAATTGTTCCTATTGGGAGGGTTAAACTTCATTATTTGAAGATGTACATAGTTTTGTCTGCTTGTTTTAAGTTAATAAGTTATGGAGTGTTCTGGGGGAGGTTTTTGTTTGTTTGTTTGTTTTGTTTTGTTTGAGGGTTTATGGAAACAAGAAAGTCTTGTAAGATGTGACATAGATTGAAATGGATATGTCAAGAAACAGATGAATGCATGTAACACAAAAGCTGAAATTAGACATTTAAAAAAGCTGTTATACATAACAGGTGGGAATAATAACTTCTTATCATAATAGCAACACTTTCCATATTATCTTTGAATGTGAATGGTCTCACAGGAATATACAAAAAGAGTAGTGAACTCTATTAAGAAATGAAGAGTGTAAATAGCTATGCTGCAGGGGACACATTTGGAAAAACCAAGCATATGAATTTGACAAAGAAAGAATTTCAGGATGGTTATTCAGTAGAAAATTTTGGAAAAAGGAAAATGGGAGTACTTATATTAATTGCTAGAGGAGCTTCAATAGTGATAGAAGAGGAAAAATGATAATAATGGTAGATTTGTGGTACTATGGGGATACTGGCAAGGGAGAAAGATTATGCTGGCCTTTATTTATATTCCACCTAAAACTGCTACAATGGAGCTTAAGAAATTTCTTGGGGAAATAATCAGCTTTCAGCAGGAAATATTATGTACAAGTGGGAACTGGAATTTGATTTACAACAGTGAGGATCGGGGGGGGGGGGGCTAGAAGGAAATATGACAAAAGAATGAGAATTTTTTTAAGAAATTTATAAAAATATTTGGTATGAAAGATGTGAATTCAGTAGTGGGAGCTCAGAGACAATTTGCATATTATTCCCATGGCACAAAAACTGGGCTAGGCTAGACAGAAATTGTATTTCACAGGAAAACATGAATTTAATTGAAAGTTTTAATATGCATCCAATAACTACTTCAGATCATGGGCCAATAATAATGAAAATAAAAATGCAAGATAATGAAATAAAAACTATCTGATAAACAGAGGGACATTTATGGAATGGGTAGTGAAAATTATTCCAGAGTTATTAGGGAAGACAGAAATTTCTTCAGAATATATAGCTAGGGAGTGTGATAAAATGAAAGTGGGGTTTAAACATAGGGTAGGAATAAAAGAAAAAAGATGTGGTTAAGAAGTAACAATTATTTAGATGGATTGACAAAGGTTAACGTATTGCAGAATAAGGGGAATCTCAGAGAACAAGAAGAGATGTAGCTACAGAGGGCTATAGAAAAAATAAGGGGACTACCTGGATAATATGCATGAGTTTAAAAAGATTGCTGTTAAGCAACTGTTTCTGATAATAACTCCAGGGCAAAAAAGCTTTTAGTATAACAGCTCAGACAACAGAAATCAGACAGGGTTGTTGCTAAACTTAGGGAGCTTATAACAAGGAAAATAACCAGAGATTCTGTAGAGGTATTAGAAATATTTCTGACATTTTATGAAAATCCATATAAAGCAGGATGTGAAAATCAAGAAAAAGCACAAATGGAAATATTTATGGAAGAATTAAACATGCCAAGGTTATAGGTAGATGAAGCTTAATTAGTAATGATGAGGATAGAAGGAGATGAAAAAAATGTGATCTATAACCTATCTATAGGAAAGTCTCTAGAAATAGATAATATTCCAGTGGATGTTTGGAAGATAGGAGGGAAAAAAGAGATAAAGATCTGAAAGGCAGTAGCGTAGCTAGGGTCGGGCCAGAGGAGCAACTGCCACAGGCACAGATTGTTGGGAGGTACGACTCACTGATCTCGATCCTGGTATTGGATTTGTGGCCAAACCTGAGCACTGTAACACTCCACGTGTGGTCTAAACTGTAGCAACTACTTAATACATTTTAGCAAGCAGTTTATTACAGTTTAAAAGTAAAAAAATAATATTTTTTTTCTTTTAACTAAAACCTGAGCATTGAGGTGCTCTATGCAGGTAAAGTAAAAACTGTAGCAACTGTTTGCTAAATTCATAGCAAGCAGTTTGCTACAGTTTAAAAATATGTAGCAAGCAGTTTGCAATGGTTTAAAAAGGAGAAATGTGTTTTTTTAACTAAAGTAGAATTGCTGTAGCACTCCATGCAGGCAATGTTGGGGGAGGGCTGGGGGCAGGGCACAGAGACAGGACCTGAATAGCTGGAGCAGAAGGGAGGAGTACCAGTAGAAGGAATGTCCATTTTTTTTTGCTTTTCACTTGATGAGCAGAGGGGGTGGGGCACTGGTTCACAGTACCAGCTCAGGTTGCTGGTTGAACTAGCTGCACTTCTGCTGGAAGTTTTTATGTAACAGTATTTTAAAAGGAAAAGCATCAGCAACCTGAAAGAAAGCAGTGGTGGCTGTAATACCTAAATATGGTAAATACCCATCAGATCCAGCTTCATGCAGGCCCATTTCAATTCTAAACCATGATTATAAGGTATTTATATCTATAATGACTAAAAGAATGGCAAAGGTGTTGACAAAATGGACAGATATGGATAAATGTGGTTTTGTGGAGTGGAGGCAAACATTGTCAACATTAAAAGAACAATGATGATCCAGAGGGAAGCAGAATATAAGAAAATACCCCTGTTGTTAGTGGGTCTTGATGCAGAGAAGCACTCAACAGAGTAAGCTGGGATTGTATGAGAAGGACAACGGAAGTATTTACCTTCCTTGGCACAATAATAAGGTTAATTAGGAGGATATGTGAGGGATCAGAGGCAAAAATTAAAGTGGGGTGTTCCTCTGCAATAAGTTATGTTTGTACAGAGGAATGAGACAGGGGTATCCTCTTCCCCCTATGTTATTTCCATTATATTTAGAACCACTGGCAAAAAAAAATAAGGGACTCAGAAATTCAAGTATATAATTGGTATGGTAATCACGAAAAATTATATCATTTTGTACCTGACAAAACCAGAAAAGGAAATTTCCAGTCTTGTTGAACATTCTGATACAGTTTCAAGTCTTTTCAGGATACAAAATTAATGAAGTCAAGTCAAAGACAATAGCTGCAAACTAGGTATCCACTCACGAATTGGTTCAGCAATACCTATATTTATGGAGACATGATAAAATGAAGTACTTAGGAGTATCGGTTAAAAAGGATTCTGTTATGGTAGCTAAGGATATGTTGGAAGAGACTAAGATAGGACAAAAACAGAGAAACTGGAAGCTCTGTTTTATGGATATGGATAGCAGGATACATGCAATGAAAATGTTTTCAGTCTCTTTAGTTTCATTCACAGGTCAGGCATATTTTTATAAATCAGAGGAGAAGTTGTGGATATCAATTAGTAAAGAGCTGAAGGATTTTATCTGGCAGGGCAAGAAGGCAAGAGTCAAGTTGGATACGTTGATCCTTCCAATATAACAAAGTGGTTTGGAATTACATGATATGAAGGAATATTTCAGAGCAACACAGCTAAGGCTCCTGTACATAGCACAAGCAGAAAGCTATAATTCAAAGTGGATATGGATGTTGATGAAATATGGAGGAAGCTCAAAAAGTAAGAAGAGATTGGAGGTTTGGATGTAGATCCTTAAGGCAAATAACAATAGCCATACAGAATATTATATTCATAAATTAGCAGAAACTATTCTAAGAACTAAGCCAACACAGGAATGGAGAAAGGAGATTTTGTCAATAGGAAAAACTGTAATTAGGGAACTGAGAACAGGCAAGAGGAGACTGGTAAAGGAACCAAGTTACTGAGAGCAAATAATTAGAGAGGGAAAGGTAATAGAATGGGAAGAGGACAAGAATACATTTGGACTGCAGGCTAGATACTGCCTTTCCAGTCAAGGATTGATATCAGAGTATACACAAACAGAAAGGAATAGGGTGATCCTAAGGGAAAGACCAGCACTGGTAGAGTTTTTAGTTGAATCTAGAAAAAAGATAATTAGTAGGACATATAAAATATTGCATGATAACTATAGGAAGCAATCAAAGGAGGTTAGAAAGGACTGGGAAGAGAGATCGGGTAAGCAATTCACAAGGAAACAATGGGAGGATATATGCATTGCTCCCAAATATGCAACAAAGTCTAGAAGATTTAGGATTTTTCCTTGGAAGTATTTGCATAATGATTTTTATACCCAAAGCAGACTCCAAAGATTTTTTTCCTCAGGTAGATTACAAATGTTGGAGGTGTGATGAGGAAAAAGGAGCAATTGGCAACATATATTTTGGAAGTGTAATGCATTGGCAGACTTTAAAAATTCCCTGCAGACTACTCTATCAGAAAACAGGGTGAGAAAATTGCTGTAACTAAGGAAATTATTTTGTAAGCTGTGATACTGGATCTGAATTGCTTAGACATAAGTCTAAACCAACCATATTAGAAGTAGTGGCTATACTAACATATAACTTAGAAAAGGGTAGGAGCAAATTGCATAGACAAAATAGGACATGTGGGAACAATACATGCAGAATAACTTTTAGGAGGAGGAATGAGGTTTAAGGGAAGACACGTATTGAATGAGCTTTGTAATTTTCAGTTGACAATGACTGTATAGAAATTTTTATGTGACGTATAATGTTTGCAACTGAAAACATGATAATATTGGTTTATTTTCATTTATATAAATGTATGATTGTCTATTATCATAAGAGATAATTCAATAAAGATTTTAAAAAAAGATTTCATGGACCCTTTTATGTTCAGAATTATTTAATCCTCTCTGAGAACTAACATTTTTTTTTGCCTTTTTTAAAGCAGACCTTGAATGTCACCTTGGTTATGGGCATTTTGCAAATCTGTTTCAACCCCATTGTTGAGAGTGTTAATGGAAGATGGTATGAAGGCAGCTTTGTTGTGTCTTCAGTTCTTATGAACTCTGCCATCCATTTCATTCTGTATTCTGATTACACTAAGGCACTGAAGCAGTTCTTACTTGAGTGAGTAATGATCTCAAGAACACAACATATATGAATGGAGAGGACTGTTACTAGCACAGTATATGGACTGTATAAATGGTGTGGAACAGGGAACATTGAAAAGATGTTGTAATATGTGCTTCAATGATCTGCAACCCCAGTCATGAGGATGGAATAAACCAACTAACATGATATAAAAGGTATTATTATATACTGGTGCTCTTTAAAGTTATAGATGCATTTGATGATGCTAATCTGATCCTTTTTAAGTCTCTGAAGACATACTCTGGGATCACTGATACAGTCCAAACCATGCACAAACTATACAGACAAAAAATCAAAATGCACCAACCATGATACAATCCAAGCAGTAATTTTATTCCAGAGCTGATTAAAAGCTAAATTATATAAAATAAAATAACAGCAGCTGTAGTTGAAATTATGCTATTACTATTAATGCATACATATAACTGCGGCGGTGGTGCTGCAGTAGCGTTGTCGCCTCACAGTAAGACGTCCTGTTCGATTCTCATCTAGAGCGTCTTCTGTGTGGAGACATGCATGAATGGGCATACCTTCATTGAAGGTTGTGTGTCAGGGCTGGCAACTCGGCACGTAAAAATCCACTGCCAATCATTAGCGGACCGGAGTTCTGCTTTGGCGACCCCTAACCGGGAAAAGCCGAAAGACACAACAACAACAACAACAGCTATTAATGCATATAAAAACCTTATTATCTAACTTGAGACATAAAATGTTTTTCATACACTATCAGAAATATTTTGCTTTGTTAGTTAAACATTTTTTTCAGCAGACACCCAGGGGAAAAGCCCTAAAAGATACAAATACAAAAAAGACATAGTTTGTAAACTTATACAGTATAAACAGAAAAGCACAAATTATATATAATGCACATATAATGTTATACATTAAAAATTTGTTTTGGAGCATAACTCAGACATAAAAAGTTTAAGAAATAAACAATTATTTCATCAGTAATAAAATTCTAAACAAGAATTTAGATGAATGCGACTATGGCAAATATATGTAATATGCAAAGCACTATAGATATATATATATATATATATATATATATATATATATATATATATATATATATATATGTACTATATATATAATACGCAAAACAGTCATTGTAAAAAGGCTGGACAGAGAGAGAGAGAGAAACGTAATACTTATGGTGAGTTTATAGGAGGAAAAAAGTTAGACATATATCAAATCGACAGTAAACATCTGCAAAGGAATCATAGATAAGGTATATATAAGAAAACAAATACAGCAATATGTAAATCAGGAGACAGGCAAGAGGGTATCATATTCAGCCAGGAGTTATACAAAAGCAGAGCTAATAATTAAATAGATGGGACTTTAGAAGTATTTTTAACTGTGAGGGATTGGCAGTGGTTAAAAATGTGCTGGAGGATTAAGTTCCAAATCATGGAGATTCGATTAGAGTAGAGAGCATCTTCATAGTGATTGTCAGCTTTTGTGACTTGTAATACGAGCTTGTCAGAGGATCTCAAGTGTCTCCTGTTAAACTGAAGCTGAAGTAAATTTCGTAGTGCTGGACACTTGTCAGGCAGGTATATTATGTCATAGCCATAGTAAATTGGGTGAGAGTTAGATAATTGAGTAACTCAAGCCAGTTTATCTACAATATGCAAGGACTGTTATGTATCATCCATCATCAAAAATAATAATACTAGTAAGGCCAAATGGAATGTCTGGAACAAAACACAAACTTGTCCAACTCACAAGCTCCTTACTTATCAAAACTGTGGATAATATTTAAATTGAGAATGTGAATTCCTTTGGATATGGTGGATTATAGGTAGACTCATCCCTCACCTTTAATACAAACCTTGATAAAACTAGACAGAAAATAAATTACTTTTTTTTTAATCTGGACTAGGAAAATATCCTTCTTTATGTCCCATTCTGCCATATGTGAAAGTTCTTCACTCACATCTGAAATATGTCTTAATGCTTATTGTTGTGTCTCAACACAGAACAAGTAAAATATGCAGATTTATCACTCTCTCCCAAGAGACGGACACCATTGTCTAATAATAGAAACAGCCAGATGGCTTCCTGTCAACAGTACAGCAACTCTCTTACTATCATCTCAGCTATTTAATTCCCTGCTCTCTGATTCCTTTACTGCTTTAGATACTAAACTCACCCCAAAAATATTCTCCTATAAAGTTTGAAGTCAAGACCGCAGTAGACCTCTGTTTGAAACTCCAGTAACTAAACTTCAGTGTACCAATGACTGATTCTTTCCAGTTTTATATATTTTTTTCTTTTATTTTATTTTATTTTATTTTAGAAATTGTTCACCAGTTAAGTGAGCTGGTCATATGATCAATTTCAGTCATGACCTGGGTAAAAACATTAAAGTTGAAGGTAGATATAAAGCATTGAATTTCGATGTATGTATAAAGAGGCCTCAGTTCATATTTAACTAATGTTACAAGTGTTACAATTAGTTGAGAGGTTATGATCAATAGGTTCCTAGGTTTATAGGTTATGATTAATATGCTCCTAGGTTAATACTAGACTAATGACTAAGAAAGTCTTTATAAGCTTAGCCATGCATCTCAACTAAGTTTTATCCCCGAGCACCTTGGATGCTTATACGGTGGGGGTATGTTTGTAAGGAGGTAGCTAAGTGTTATGGGGGTATTATTAGTTCAGGATTCAATTACTTACTGTCAACCTTTACCTATCAGGGACATGGGGTCAGAACATGAGTGATTTTACTATTTACCATCCAATGATCAAGATTTTGTTTAAATTGGGTCAGATATGAACTCTGCTTCACTTGGATGGGGAGCTTATTCTATAGTGAAGGGATCATTTGATACGCATATCGGTCTTCCCAGCATGTCGTATTTATGTTGCAAGTAAAGTTCAGGTCCTTGGAGCTAGTGTATCTGGTGCTGTTTGTTTTGCGGATGTGCAAGAGATCCATCAGAGCTGGATGTGAGTATGCCTTATATGCTAGGTATAGCTCGCCTTTCAGAAACCTGTAGAATGAACCTGTTGGAGACTGACTACAAAGATAGAGCCTTAAGATGACCCATGTATGACAGGGTATTCATACCATGGATTCTCCTGGTTAGGGGCCTTTGAGGGCATTACAACTGTTGCAAGTGCCTGGTTAGGTGCATGCCAAATGGGGCATTGTACTCAGTGATGGATATGATAAGGGCTGAGTAGAGTGGTATTATAACTTCCCTGGGCCTGGATGCCATACCCTAGCTTATGAGATGGGAGACATAGAATGATTTTCTTACTATTTTCATTAAATGTTGGTCGAAGACCAGATTACTGTCTACATATGTTTTCAGATCCCTAACTGCCGGATCAACCCTTAAGGATATTTTATCAATAGAGTAATTAGCTTGGGTGAGCAATTTCCCATAGGGCACTATAATACATTTCTTCATGTTAAGCTTTAATTTGTGGCTTTGGCACTAGCCATTTGTTTGTAGGATGAAGGAGGGAATCTATGATAGCTCGCAATTTACAGTTATCTGCAAACTTGATAAGCCAGAGGCCTTTGGCATTAATATTGACTTCCAAGAAAGTGGATGCCAAAAAGGAAAGTGCCCAACTCAGAGCCTTGGGGTATTCCACTGGTCACCAGTCTCCTAGTGGAAGTAGTCTCACCAATCTTGACTTCTTCAGTCCTTTCTGCAAGCCAGCCAGCAATCCGATGAGTTATGTAGGGAATTCATGCCTAGCTCTGAGATTTTGTCATTAATACTTGAGTGGGGTATTGTATCGAATGGCTTGGCCAGGTCAAGGTAGGTTTTATGCACCATTTTCCCCTTATCCATAGCCTTGGTGACCCTCTCAAAGAAGTTTACCAGGTTGAATAGGCAAGACCTTCCCTTAACAAAGCCATACTGGGATGGGAACAGTGTCTGTCAGTTGCTAATGTCCTTGCTGATCATTTCCATGATAAGTCATTCCATGGCTTTGCATAGTACACTTGTCAGATTGATGGGTCTGAAGTTCCCAGGGTCAGTTGATGGTCCATCTTTCTAAAGAGGGATGTCTGCTGGAGCTCTTCATTCACCTGGCACATAACCAGTTTTGTGGCTATTGTTGAAGAATTTCTCAAGTGGTTCTGCTAGGTCATGTTATGGGTTATTTATGAGGCAACTAGGGATATTGTCAGGGCCAAATGAAGCAGTATTTTGGGCCTTAGAGAGCCACACCAGGACCTGCTCCTTGTTGATAGCTGGGGGGGGGGTATGCTAGAAGACATTTCACAGAGGGTAGTGGGGGGAGTGGGAGATGAAGTTAGAGCTAAATTTATCAGCCATTTGATTCACTATGTCACCCTCATCAGTAAAGGTTATGCCATTTAGGACCAGTTTTGCATACTGCTAACTGTTACCTTTAAGGTTCCTTACATAGCTGAAGAAGGCCTTGTGTTTGTCCTTAGCCTGAGAGGCTATCCTGACCTCAAAATAAGCCTTGTTGGACTTTATTAGACCTCTTAGTTTCTTATGCAAGGAAGTCAGTATAAACAATGCAGTATATATAATATATACATTTTGCAGTGTGTATGCCATTTATATAGATCCATGAAATGCTATGTAATGCTATATGTGTCAATCAAGTTACTGTCTAAAACAAGGACATATAGTTAGCCTGTGAAACAAGAACATCTGGATTCTTTATAAATGAATTCTTTCAGAGATTTCTTAAATGTGTTATGGGTATTATTAACTTTTACTTCATTTGGTAAGTGGTTTCAGAGAGCACGGTCTATTCTGGAAAAGGCCTTTTCTCCAATTATTTGTTTAAATTTTGGTCTGTGAGTATGAGGATGTCATCTTAGCTACTGGTAAGAAAGTAGTTTGATATCCTAGAGGAAGTTTTCTTCTCAGTGGTGGGCAGTAGCCTAATTGAAGAATTTTAAATACTAATGTCCCCAACAGAAGGGGAGTCCTATTAGGAATACGAAGCCAGGAGTACTTGTTCAGCACATCATAATTTTTGTATTCTGTCCGGCAAGGAGACTGAGCCTACATATTTTTAATTCAGCTGTTTGCAGTTCTTGACAATTATATGGTGAGTGCATACTTACTAGAGCATGAGCTCAGCATTTGGTCCAAAGCTGTGGGAATCTCTCCCTTCTCATCTCAAAGAAATCATCCATTAGTCGGTACTGAGTTGAAAGCCTAACTTTTAAAACATTTTAAATGCAAATGCCATCATTCAAGACACTTAACGTAATACCTTCATTCACATTTGTTTATGTCATATTCTCACATATACTGTTTAGATTTCAGGAGGCTACTACTGTTTTTATCACCTATTCTCACCTTCAACTTCCAGCTCACCCATATCATCCATCCTTCCCATCTCCTTTTCCCCTCATCCCATTTATAAAAACATGTTTGTTTTATTTGTACGTAATGTGTAGGTGTAAATATGGAGTATTGTAGTACTGTAGTATTCTGTTTAACACAACCATTTAAGTGTGTTACCAAACTGTATTGCATTTCCTGTTTGAATTTATTCAACTGTTACTACCTTTACTTCATTATAAGATTTTTTATACTTTTATTTTGATACTTTTTGTACTTCTGGGCTAAATTGCAATTGGTCCATTGAGATCAGAGCTGTAGCCCAGTAAACAAATTCATATAAATAAGTATGCCCCAGGATTTAATAAACTCCATGTAGGCACCATGTAGAGCCTACATGGAATGCATCCATGTACATGGCCACAGTCCCTCCTCGGCAGTGCACCATGCATATTAATGATGATGTGCTGCTGAGAAAGAGCCATAGAACATGGATATTGAGTCAGTGTAGTCTGTACTTTTTAATTTTTTTTTTTATTAAAAATGCATGTTTGTGTGGTGTGGTGCAGAGAGCAGCACTGCCAAGCTGTGCTCACATGTAGACAGCAGACACCTGCTAGACATCTAAAAATAGAAACTGGATGTAATTAATAAGGATAATGATATTTTACATTTCATTTTTTTTATTTGGCGTTTGTGTAGCATGGAGCGGAGCACAGCTAAGCCAAGCAGAGCTCATACATACATGGCAGATGCCAGCCAGACATATAAAAATAGAAACCAGATGTAATTAATTAATTATTTATTGGTGAATTTAAGCATCTTTGTGCTAACAGGTAGTTCAGTGGTATATGTGAAGGTATACAGGATTTTTTAATATCCATGTAGCTTAATGGGTATGGTTATGGCTGTATGTGCAGTAGGTCCAGGGTTCAAATACATGGAAGTCAGAAGTTGTCTGTATTTTTGTTGCACATTACTGACAAACTTTTAAAATATGGCTCTGCTGCAGTCTGTGAAGTACTGCTCATTCATGCTAAGCACTGCATAAACATCTTAATGGCTGCTCAGCTTTGCTAAAACCATGATTGTGCATGTTTGCACACTGCTTAGTTCTACTTGACTGGTTTGCGCACTGCTAATCAACATGGAGGTTTTTTTGAATGTTGCTCAATGACATGTAAGGGTGGGGAAACAGCCTATATAAAGCGTACTGAGCGGGAAGTTTGCAGAAACCATTGGAGTCTATCATCTGTCGATATGGCTGGTGATGTTGGATAAGGTGTGCATTTTCAGGCTCAACAGTGGGGAATTCTGGAGTCCAGGGTCATGGTTGGACTCCTTTTGAAAAGCCATGATGATAGGCTACTGCAGGGCAATTTCCAGGGATTGAAGTGTAAGGCAGAGGCCTGGGACTGGCTGGCCAGAGAACTCACCAGTGTTACTGATATCCCCCACACAGGTGAGCAGTGTCGTCACCACCATGAATAACTGAAAAGATGAAAGAGGGGAACATTGGACACCTGGGTCCAAGAAGTGAGGGCAGGGAATGCCCACAAATATGTAAGTACTTTTTCCTATCTGTTTTACCAATATGTAATCTGAATGTCTGCAAAACTGGTATGCATAAAGGTGTACTTCTCTCCCAACAGCTGCAGCTGTGAGGGCTTGCAATGTCAAGTCGCATGCTAGGCACCTGGCCAGGTTGTGCCATGAGAGTGGTGAGTATGGATGTTATGCAAACTGTAGTGCAATAAGCAAGAAAGAGTAGAGCATTAACTGCAATAAAGTATATACAATAAAATCTGTAGTGCAATAAAATTGGAATTAGAACTGTAGTGCAATAAAGTTGGAATTAGAGCCATAGAGCAATAAACGAATAATAACTGTAGTTCAATAAAAAAAAGAAACAATAGTAATAACAGGAAGGAAAATGTTGTATATCAGAATTGTCTTGTCATAACTATTGCAATAAAGCTGTATGCATTGAGTCTATAAGGTAAGGTTGCTGCAGTCAAGTATAACACTGTAATAGCAGTAGAATGCAAATCTAATAGCTACAAAAGGCATTGCTTAACTCATAGTACTGTTCAAGGCTTTCTCTAGGCCAAAGCAGGTCCCATAATGCTCTGTCTTTCACAGACATCAGGTAATAAAGGTATATGGGTGAGGTAGCCAACTGGACAGCCAGATATTATGGGTGTGGACTTTACAGACATTACAAACCAATATCAGTAATATGTGTTTATCTGTATTGTTGAAAGCAAAATAAAGCTGTAGCAATATATGCAGTATGGTTGTATACCATGCATGTGTGTTCTATTGGCACTGCAGTCTAGTAAAGCACTGTAACAATACTAGAATGCTAGATGAAAGTCAATAGCAAGAATGTGTGCATCAGCATTGTTGATTCAGAAATAAAACAGTGTAATCCCAGTATGGCTGTATCTCTTGCTTGTCCATACTATGCTTCAGCAGTCAATTATTAAAGTATTTGCAGATGTCCCGTGTACTCACAGATAATGGGTTCTATTCCCATGCCTGCCAAATATGCCATGATGGCTGTCTAGTTTAATTACTGTACATAAACATGCCTCTCAAGTGTCATGATTTCTCGTAATGTAATTAGAACTGACTAATCTGTCTGCCACGTGTTTACCAGATAAAGTAATAGCTAGAATGCAATGTATTAACAAATCCATTTATAGAACATCCTGGTAGTTATATAAGTCCACATTATGTAAAACCATTCTGAGTAGTTCTGAACCTGCATTTGTTAGTGCTTGCCTTTTATTCTCTTATGCTATCAGTTTAAGAGGTATGTATGTGCTACAACAGCTATAGTAGAATTGTAGTCACTGTACTCACAACTGTCAGTACACACCTGTAGAAGTATGAATGACCAGTGTTGTCAGGGATATTATCTGCACTCTCACAATGGAATGTTTTTCTCTTTCTCGCCACCCCTTATCTTAATTTATTCATTATTGTAATGTATTATTTTGATTTAATATTAACATATTTTGTTAAACTAACTATATTTTGGAAAATGTAGTAGACTATTCTTATGTTTTATTATGATTCAATATTAACATATTTTGTTAAACTAACTGTTTTGTTGGCCATATGGTTTACTTCACACTGGTGTGCTGTTACCATAATGACTCTATATGTTACATTATGTTGTGTTGCACATAATATACATTAATATGTATTTGGATTAATAAATATGATGCTCCATTCTGTTAATGCTAACAATAGTTTGATTGTTAGTAACTGTAACATATTGCTTTACCTCATGTCCCACAGCATGTAAAGGTAGGCTGGTTCTGGCTGATCCCCCTACCTTGCCTCAACCGGCATGTCACCAGGTTGTAGCACATCTAGGACCCAGAACAGTGGTGCTCCATCTGCTGCCCCTGCACTACCTGCTGTGTTGGGTAGTAATGCCCCAGGGGACAGGGCCCTGTGGTCACCTGTGATGAGCTACCAGTCCTGGATCACAGGATAGTCCACCGTGGCTATGACCAAGACCTGTGCTGGATTGAGAGCATGATAGCCAACCTAGTGGGGCAGTGTCACCCTGGTGCCCAGCCTCCAACACAGCCACCCTTGGGGCAGTGAAGGATAAGTGCCAATGGTCCCCATGGGTGGGGACATGAGTCACACTGCCACCATCTGGAGGCACGTGGGACTCAGATTCCACAACACCATCCCTGTTAAAGTTGTTCATCCCCCTCATGTGTCACACATTGCCCATGTCTGCTGTCTTGTCTGTCTTGTCTGTTTGCAAATGCATCCTCACCTACCCAACGTACCTCCCCCACACTTACCTATGTTCTTTCCCCAACATTCCACTCTCACCTTAAACAAAAAGGGGCACCTGTCCCAAAAAAAAATCATCCCATACATAGCTCTCCATTCGTACACATGTCCACTGGACACACATAATTTGGTCCAATTGGCTTGACAATGCAATTATGTTGCCCTCACCCCTCTCTCTGGGTTTTGAGAATCCAAATTCATGTACAAATCTGTCAAAGTGCATAGTTGTTGTTTTACAAGAAATGGATCACTATGATTCT
Organism: Protopterus annectens; assembly: GCF_019279795.1. NCBI lineage: Eukaryota > Metazoa > Chordata > Ceratodontiformes > Protopteridae > Protopterus > Protopterus annectens. The sequence continues at coordinate 447,684,071 of NC_056729.1, read as the reverse complement.
TTCCTACACCCTTCCTGCACATCCCTCCCTGCCTTTCAATATTTTTCCCCCTGATTGCCACCATTTCACCAATTTCCTATCTCTCCTTTTTTCTTTTCTTTATTTTTTTTAGCACAGAGCTGCATGGTGCACCATGTCACACAGCTTCACTTAGCTCAGTTAAATAGAGTTATAATAACTATATGTGCTTTTAACATTGTAGATTACATGTAAAAAATAAACACATCTTCCAAGTTTTGAACCCAAGCCCATCATGCCTGCAGCACACTGCATTAACCTACCAAGCCATGCAACTCTTAATTAAAACATGTGGTTTAAACAAAAAATAGTAATTGCCACTTACAGTCATTAGGCTTGTTTCAGAAGAGCTGCATGCCATGCCCCACTGCACAATCTGGAATAAACAGTAATGAAAAAATGGGAGTGTACCTTGTATTCTGGTACAATAGTACACCACTAGACAGCCAAACACATGATAATGGATGTAACAGAGGCCTATAATAGGAGGTAAATGTGACCTTTTATCAGCAACATGTAGAAAGTCACCTGCTCAGGCATTCATGGCAAAAAGCATATCCAAATGGGACTCTGGTGCAGAAATACCTCCATATAAAGCCATGCACATACTGATGGATATAGACAATGTTTGTCACAACTTGTATGTGTGCACATATATCTTGCAAGTACACCTGCTGTTGCAGTGACACAGTAGCTCAGTCTGTTAAATGACTTGCATATAGTACATTTCACCACAGACAGTCCTGGGTTCAAATCCAGTGCTGTGCTAAATTTCAATTACATTATTGTGAAGACAGCAATTAATAGATCACTAATACACTCTTTATCCACCCAAAGCATTGCAAATTATACAGCTGCTTTTCAGTGCATGAAGTCAGAGGGCTGCAGGTAGGGACACACTTCACATATCCATATACCAGTACAATATGTCGCCTAGTACTTTGTTATTGACACAGCTGTCTAACATCAATATCTTAAACACATGCCTTAATTGAAGTGTAATGGATACCCACACCCTAGCACTGCCTCTACAACAGGGCTGACACAGATACCCTTACAGCTTGTTGTACTCCAAAGTGTCCACACTCTTTGCCTATGTCTACTACCTGCAGCAGCATAGCCTGTGATACACACAGCTCTATGTAAAGGTTTCTGCTACAGACCTATCCTCTGTGATGATGTATTCTCCTCAACCCAGTAGTGTCCATCTCAGCAGTTAAGAAAGAGGCCCAGGTCTTCATGAAGGCCTTATATATTGCACAGTGCTTGCATGTCATTGGCTAATGATAGTGCATTTTAGCTGCTTTGGCTGCAATTAGCATTTCAGAACCACAGCTTGGTTTAGGTAATCACCTACTGATGGGGAGCATGTCTGAAGGGAGGCAGTTGGCTATGGGGAACCATTCTGTATGAGACCTTACTCACACAGAGAATGCCGTGGTGAAACATTACCAGACACACAGTCCAACAGAAGAGTACAGCACTCTAGTAGGTATGTAACTGTTTTTTGTGTATAACAGGATTTAGATGGGAGGATAGCGGTATGAGTAATAGGGATTACAGCAGTAAGTTGGTCATAGACCTGTGGTAATGACATGTCTGTGATAGCCTGTTGAAGTACACCTACAGGGGATGTATTATACATTAGGCTGGCATTGTCTTTTGTCAGTGTGGCACATTGGTGTTGTCGGACTGTCCCTACATAGTGGTTTCTATAGCACACTGCTATTTGTCTGGCACTGCATCTATGACATTATTGTTTGGTTGGCCTTAGGGGACACACCACAGTGGACTGGAGTGTTGGGTGAATGATCATACAATAGAAGCTGTCATGGCACACAGGGAATACCACTGTAATACCACGGTAATGGTACTATCTCAGTTGTATCCACACACGTAGTATGTTGTCAGACTGGGTTATGCCATGTGTGAGCAAGCAGTGGATAGTGCCGGCCATTTTGCCCTTGCTGTATCTGTACATAGTGGATGTCCAGGTATCTTCTCCTGTATTGTGTTCCCCTTGTGTTGTCTTTCAGGAATAATGTACCACAGATGACACCCACCCTTCTCAGATGCAGAGAATCAGATAATCTTGCAAGAACTAAGGCAGCATCATGACATCCTGTTATCCAGGGGGAGACATAATAGGGAACAGCAGGCTGCATTGTGGTCAGACCTTGTCCAGGAAGTTAATGCCACAGGACAGCAGGGCAAGACATATGAGCAGATTCAACACCGGGCAATCCTATATGAATAATGCTGCATGGTGACAAGCAGTGGATGTAGCCAGAAATTGTGCTGTCACCAGTGGGAGTTCTGCAGCAGAACAACAGCTCTCAGCCACTGAGGAATTCCTGGTGTACCAAGGCATACATGACAGCTCCCAGACATCCATCACACCTTGGAGGTGGGTGCCACAGTTTCCACAGCTAAGTGTGCAGGTAAGCTTACTGTGACCAGCATTGTGATACTGTAGCAATCAGTGTGCCAGGCTGTATATTCATTTATGTGGGGGTCAGGTCTTTGTTCTTTGGGAGAGGTGTAACAATGACAGGTGTGTCATGGACCTGTTAATGTTTCTGTTAAAGGAGTCTATTGGGATAACCTATAGATACACAGAAGAAATAAAACAGCACAAGATAGCATGTCAGCACAACTCTGTGTTTCTTATTCCCTTTAAACAAACCTTGGAACAAAGTAGAGCCTTCACACTAAAGGTTCAAGATTCCAGGAGGCAGAATGAAAAACTAATAAAAAGAATCCGAACCACCACGTGTAAAATAATGATAGTTTATCAAAAAACACACCAAGTGAGTGCTTTCAGGTTAACAACACTTCTTCAGATGACTTACAATACACTAAAACAGATTTTAAAATACTTAGTAACCAATCAGATTTAATATTGGACCCTCATCCTGAGGGTGGGTTTAGTGGGAATGACCCCATTCATGTCTGGTGGTCTATCAGCTCCCATTTCTATAATCCATTTTGTTTCATAGTATTCTGTTAAATTGCATATGTCACCACCTCTTCTAGATATTTTAACATTCTGTAACACCATAAAATCAAATGTATGCCCATTGTTATTACTAAAGTGTTGATATAGGGCATTGTGAATGTTGCTGGTACGTATTGTACGGTGTAGCCATGGGCACCCCCTGCGCAAACTCTTATGCAAACCTTGTACTGGCGTACTGGGAAGATCAAGTAATATTTAATACAACATTGAGATGGGGGACAAATTTGAAATACTACGTCCGTTTTGTAGATGATATGTTCCTGTTATGGCAAGGCACTTGCAATGATCCGCATGACTTTATCACTTACCTGGAAACTACTAAGGTGAGTTGAGATTCAAGGTTACATATTCTGAAAGATGCATAGATTTTTGGATGTTCGCCTATTTAAAAATTCTGATAACAAGATTGATACTACATTATACAGAAAGGAATTTTGGAGAAATACTCTCCTACCTCATGATAGTATGGACCCCAGATACCTATTTGATAATATAGTTAAGGGACAGTTTTATAGGCTATCAAGACTGTGTACCAATGATGCATGTTTTAGAAAAAAGTAATCTTAACTGTTGAATAACTTTCATGAACGAGGTTACAGGGGAGATAGGATACACCGAGCTCTCCAACAATGTACCAGAGAGAGATCTAATAAAGCACAACCATAGTTTTCTAGGGTTGCTAGTGACAATAACAGCATGCAAGTTGAAGGCTTGAATAGACATCCATTGACAGTTACCTTGAAATATAGCAACAACATATCATCAGAAAGAATTGGAGTATTTTACAAACAGATGACAAGTCGAAGGATTTAATTACAAAATTACCATTATTCTGTTTTAAACATAATAAAAATCTGAAGGATCTGTTATGCAATGAGAGATCTAAAAATAGCTGTGTTTTTACTACACGTTATAGTACTTTCCCATGTAGACATTGCAAAGCATGTCAGTATATCAGAAGAAATAATCTGTTTATTCACCCAGTTACTAAGAAAGAATATATTTTAACATAGTATGCAGATCGTCATACTACTGATGTTATATATTCAGCTCAATGTAAGGACTGTTTCTCATTTTATGTGGGGAAGACTAATTGTAAATTAAAAAACAGAATTTTACAACATATATCAGCAATATGTACCGGCAACATTCACAATGCGTTATAGAAACACATTAGTAATAACAATGGGCATACATTTGATTTTATGGTGTTACAGAATGTTAAAATATCTATAAGAGGTGGTGACTTATGCAATTTAACAGAATACTATGAAACAAAATGGATTATAGAAATGGGAGCTGATAGACCACCAGGCATGAATGGGGTCATTCCCAATAAACCCACCGTCAGGATGAGGAGAGTCTGATACTGAATCTGATTGGTTACTAAGTATTTTAAAATCTGTTTTAGTGTATTGCAAGTTGTCTGAAGAAGGATTGTTAACCCGAAAGCACTCACTTTATGTGTTTTTAATAAACTATCATTATTTTACAGCGTGGTGGTTTGGATTCTTTTTATTAGTTTAAACAACCCTTGTTCCCTTTCTCTACAACACAGTTTTCTATGATTGTCCTAGAACGTTCTAGTTTATAAGAGCATCCTGGGTGCTGTGCACTTGTCTTATCCAATTCTACATACATTTGTTTGAGTGTTTGTTTGTTTGCTTATTTTTTTATGTATAGTTTGATAACTGGGTACATAAACTGGTCGGTAAACCGTTTTCTGCAGTGATCAGGCCATAAGACTAGGAGACAGATGTACTGTATATAGTACATAGAAAAGTAAACAGCTCCTTAAAGATTAAGCAAACAGAACAATATGTATACTATAACAGTGATGTTCTGAATATTAGATACATTGTGCGACAGCAGATAAGCAGACATTACATTAACATTTGGAAAAGACACAGGAGACCATAGGAGGTGTCAGTTGCTAAAGCTTCTATCCCTTATCACGAAAGCCATTACAGAAGCTGAACCTGTCTTTCAACTAATTTGGACTATCTCTTATATCTTAATATCTCTTTTGCTCTAGTATCTTATGTTAACACACCTCTTTCTAGCATGTTCTTGTACTGTACTTATTTACTTATTTTTTACCCAACTATTTATTTCTATATGTTCTTTTTTGCATAAATAGCTAAATTGTATATAGTACTTCTATTCCTTAAACTGTGAATTTATTTACTGTTTTTATTTGATTAACGTCATACATTGTTTTCTCCCTGCTGAAAATGGATATGTGTCCAGCTGGACTAGCCCGGTCAACAAATGTAAAATAAATAATAAATAAATAATAAATAAGCTGCATTAATAGTAACAGATGTTCCTTTAGTTTTGCTTCAAATGTCTGTAAGTTTTTTAGTTGTCTTACTTCTAAAGGCAGACCGTTACAAATAAACAGGCTAATTGTAGAAATTGTCCTCTTGCCCATAGAAGTTTTAAAGTACAGTCTGTCAAGGATGAGGATATCTTCAAGGTCATCTCTGACTGTATAACTTTGCCATCTTATTTGAAGTTTTGACTTTAAGAACTGTCGTGGCTTGATGATTTTGCAAAGCTGGGAGTTCAGATTTAATGTTGCTCGGCTATTTACAAGAAGCCATTTGAAGCCTTTCAGCAAGTCACAGTGATGGGTCCAGAAGTCCTTAAGCAATATATACCTGTACACCCTTGTTTACAGCAGTCTGTGTTAGCAGATGAATAAAACAGAAGTAATGGGAGCCCATATTTCATATTGGGGATACGAACATTTCCTTGCTAAAGAGTGACATCCATTAGGTGAGACCAAATGAACTATCTTGTAGCAAAGGTTAATTTGAGTCAGTGCCCTACTGACTACTGCATCTGTATGTTGTATAAATGTTAGTTTATCCAGTGTTAAGCTGAGGTACTTTTGTTCAGTTGTGTTGAATAATGTATTACCATTGTTGTCTAGCATAACCATCAAATAGAGACTGTTAGAAGATAGAACAAATGATATTCTGTTCAAATTTGCTGTCGCCAAACTATTACCCCACTTTTATCATACTTGTCACTTCTCTTCATAATTGTCTGTGATCTTGTCTTAAAAGTCATTAATCACTCTCTCTCCCAAGAGACGGACACCATTGTCTAATAATAGAAACAGCCAGATGGCTTCCTGTCAACAGTACAGCAACTCTCTTACTATCATCTCAGCTATGTAATTCCCTGCTCTTTGATTCCTTTACTCCTTTAGATACTAAACTCACCCCAAAAATATTCTCCTATAAAGTTTGAAGTCAAGACCGCAGTGGACCTCTGTTTGAAACTCCAGTAACTAAACTTCAGTGTACCAAGGACTGATTCTTTCCAGTTTTATATTTTTTTTTCTTTTATTTTATTTTATTTTAGAAATTGTTCACCAGTTAAGTGAGCTGGTCATATGATCAATTTCAGTCATGACCTGGGTAAAAACATTAAAGTTGAAGGTAGATATAAAGCATTGAATTTCGATGTATGTATAAAGAGGCCTCAGTTCATATTTAACTAATGTTACAAGTGTTACAATTAGTTGAGAGGTTATGATTAATAGGTTCCTAGGTTTATAGGTTATGATTAATATGCTCCTAGGTTAATACTAGACTAATGACTAAGAAAGTCTTTATAAGCTTAGCCATGCATCTCAACTAAGTTTTATCCCCGAGCACCTTGGATGCTTATACGGTGGGGGTATGTTTGTAAGGAGGTAGCTAAGTGTTATGGGGGTATTATTAGTTCAGGATTCAATTACTTACTGTCAACCTTTACCTATCAGGGACATGGGGTCAGAACATGAGTGATTTTACTATTTACCATCCAATGATCAAGATTTTGTTTAAATTGGGTCAGAGATGAACTCTGCTTTACTTGGATGGGGAGCTTATTCTATAGTGAAGAGATCCTTTGATACGCATATCGGTCTTCCCAGCATGTCGTATTTAGGTTGCAAGTAAAGTTCAGGTCCTTGGAGCTAGTGTATCTGGTGCTGTTTGTTTTGCGGATGTACAAGAGATCCATCAGAGCTGGATGTGAGTATACCTTATATTCTAGGTATAGCTCGCCTTTCAGAAACCTGTAGAATGAACCTGTTGGAGACTGACTACAAAGATAGAGCCTTAAGATGACCCATGTTTGACAGGGTATTCATACCATGGATTCTCCTGGTTAGGGGCCTTTGAGGGCATTACAACTGTTGCAAGTGCCTGGTTAGGTGCATGCCAAATGGGGCATTGTACTCAGTGATGGAGATGATAAGGGCTGAGTAGAGTGGTATTATAACTTCCCTGGGCCTGGATGCCATATCCTAGCTTATGAGATGGGAGACATAGAATGATTTTCTTACTATTTTCATTAAATGTTGGTCGAAGACCAGATTACTGTCTACATATGTTTTCAGATCCCTAACTGCCGGATCAACCCTTAAGGATATTTTATCAATAGAGTAATTAGCTTGGGTGGGCAATTTCCCATAGGGCACTATAATACATTTCTTCATGTTAAGCTTTAATTTGTGGCTTTGGCACTAGCCATTTGTTTGTAGGATGAAGGAGGGAATCTATGATAGCTCGCAATTTACAGTTATCTGCAAACTTGATAAGCCAGAGGCCTTTGGCATTAATATTGACTTCCAAGAAAGTGGATGCCAAAAAGGAAAGTGCCCAACTCAGAGCCTTGGGGTATTCCACTGGTCACCAGTCTCCTAGTGGAAGTAGTCTCACCAATCTTGACTTCTTCAGTCCTTTCTGCAAGCCAGCCAGCAATCCGATGAGTTATGTAGAATTCATGCCTAGCTCTGAGATTTTGTCATTAATACTTGAGTGGGTATTGTATCGAATGGCTTGGCCAGGTCAAGGTAGGTTTTATGCACCATTTTCCCCTCATCCATAGCCATGGTGACCCTCTCAAAGAAGTTTACCAAGTTAAATAGGCAAGACCTTCCCTTAACAAAGCCATACTGAGATGGGCCCAGTGTCTATAGGTTGATAATGTCCTTGTTGATCATTTCCATGATAATTCATTCCATGGCTTTGCATATTACACTTGTCAGACTGATGGGTCTGAAGTTCCCAGGGTCAGTTGATGGTCCATCTTTCTAAAGAGGATGTCTGCTGGAGCTCTTCATTCACCTGGCACATAACCAGTTTTGTGGCTATTGTTGAAGAATTTCTCTGGTTCTGCTAGGTCATGTTATGGGTTATTTATGAGGCAACTAGGGATATTGTCAGGGCCAAATGAAGCAGTATTTTGGGCCTTAGAGAGCCACACCAGGACCTGCTCCTTGTTGATAGCTGGGGGGGGGGTATGCTAGAAGACATTTCACAGAGGGTAGTGGGGGGAGTGGGAGATGAAGTTAGAGCTAAATTTATCAGCCATTTGATTCACTATGTCACCCTCATCAGTAAAGGTTATGCCATTTAGGACCAGTTTTGCATACTGCTAACTGTTACCTTTAAGATTCCTTACATAGCTGAATAAGGCCTTGTGTTTGTCCTTAGCCTGAGAGGCTATCCTGACCTCAAAATAAGCCTTGTTGGACTTTATTAGACCTCTTAGTTTCTTATGCAAGGAAGTCAGTATAAACAATGCAGTATATATAATATATACATTTTGCAGTGTGTATGCCATTTATATAGATCCATGAAATGCTATGTAATGCTATATGTGTCAATCAAGTTACTGTCTAAAACAAGGACATATAGTTAGCCTGTGAAACAAGAACATCTGATTCTTTATAAATGAATTCTTTCAGAGATTTCTTAAATGTGTTATGGGTATTATTAACTTTTACTTCATTTGGTAAGTGGTTTCAGAGAGCACGGTCTATTCTGGAAAAGGCCTTTTCTCCAATTATTTGTTTAAATTTTGGTCTGTGAGTATGAGGATGTCATCTTAGCTACTGGTAAGAAAGTAGTTTGATATCCTAGAGGAAGTTTTCTTCTCAGTGGTGGGCAGTAGCCTAATTGAAGAATTTTAAATACTAATGTCCCCAACAGAAGAGTCCTATTAGGAATCTGAAGCCAGGAGTACTTGTTCAGCACATCACAATTTTTGTATTCTGTCCGGCAAGGAGACTGAGCCTACATATTTTTAATTCGGCTGTTTGCAGTTGTTGACAATTATATGGTGAGTGCATGCTTACTAGAGCATGAGCTCAGCATTTGGTCCAAAGCTGTGGGAATCTCTCCCTTCTCATCTCAAAGAAATCATCCATTAGTCGGTACTGAGTTGAAAGCCTAACTTTTAAAACATTTTAAATGCAAATGCCATCATTCAAGACACTTAACGTAATACCTTCATTCACATTTGTTTATGTCATATTCTCACATATACTGTTTAGATTTCAGGAGGCTACTACTGTTTTTATCACCTATTCTCACCTTCAACTTCCAGCTCACCCATATCATCCATCCTTCCCATCTCCTTTTCCCCTCATCCCATTTATAAAAACATGTTTGTTTTATTTGTACGTAATGTGTAGGGGTAAATATGGAGTATTGTAGTACTGTAGTATTCTGTTTAACACAACCATTTAAGTGTGTTACCAAACTGTATTGCATTTCCTGTTTGAATTTATTCAACTGTTACTACGTTTACTTCATTATAAGATTTTTTATACTTTTATTTTGATACTTTTTGTACTTCTGGGCTAAATTGCAATTGGTCCATTGAGATCAGAGCTGTGGCCAGTAAACAAATTCATATAAATAAGTATGCCCCAGGATTTAATAAACTCCATGTAGGTACCATGTAGAGCCTACATGGAATGCATCCATGTACATGGCCACAGTCCCTCCTCGGCAGTGCACCATGCATATTAATGATGATGTGCTGCTGAGAAAGAGCCATAGAACATGGATATTGAGTCAGTGTAGTCTGTACTTTTTAATTTTTTTTTTTATTAAAAATGCATGTTTGTGTGGTGTGGTGCAGAGAGCAGCACTGCCAAGCTGTGCTCACATGTAGACAGCAGACACCTGCTAGACATCTAAAAATAGAAACTGGATGTAATTAATAAGGATAATGATATTTTACATTTCATTTTTTTTTTTATTTGGCGTTTGTATAGCATGGAGCGGAGCACAGCTAAGCCAAGCAGAGCTCATACATACATGGCAGATGCCAGCCAGACATATAAAAATAGAAACCAGATGTAATTAATTAATTATTTATTGGTGAATTTAAGCATCTTTGTGCTAACAGGTAGTTCAGTGGTATATGTGAAGGTATACAGGATTTTTTAATATCCATCTAGCTTAATGGGTATGGTTATGGCTGTATGTGCAGTAGGTCCAGGGTTCAAATACATGGAAGTCAGAAGTTGTCTGTATTTTTGTTGCACGTTACTGACAAACTTTTAAAATATGGCTCTGCTGCAGTCTGTGAAGTACTGCTCATTCATGCTAAGCACTGCATAAACATCTTAATGGCTGCTCAGCTTTGCTAAAACCATGATTGTGCATGTTTGCACACTGCTTAGTTCTACTTGACTGGTTTGCACACTGCTAATCAACATGGAGGTTTTTTTGAATATTGCTCAATGACATGTAAGGGCGGGGAAACAGCCTATATAAAGCGTACTTAGCGGGAAGTTTGCAGAAACCATTGGAGTCTATCATCTGTCGATATGGCTGGTGATGTTGGATAAGGTGTGCATTTTCAGGCTCAACAGTGGGGCATTCTGGAGTCCAGGGTCATGGTTGGACTCCTTTTGAAAAGCCATGATGATAGGCTACTGCAGGGCAATTTCCAGGGCTCGAAGTGTAAGGCAGAGGCCTGGGACTGGCTGGCCAGAGAACTCACCAGTGTTACTGATATCCCCCACACAGGTGAGCAGTGTCGTCACCACCATGAATAACTGAAAAGATGAAAGAGGGGAACATTGGACACCTGGGTCCAAGAAGTGAGGGCAGGGAATGCCCACAAATATGTAAGTACTTTTTCCTATCTGTTTTACCAATATGTAATCTGAATGTCTGCAAAACTGGTATGCATAATGGTGTACTTCTCTCCCAACAGCTGCAGCTGTGAGGGCTTGCAATGTCAAGTCGCATGCTAGGCACCTGGCCAGGTTGTGCCATGAGCGTGGTGAGTATGGATGTTATGCAAACTGTAGTGCAATAAGCAAGAAAGAGTAGAGCATTAACTGCAATAAAGTATATACAATAAAGTCTGTAGTGCAATAAAGTTGGAATTAGAACTGTAGTGCAATAAAGTTGGAATTAGAGCCATAGAGCAATAAACGAATAATAACTGTAGTTCAATAAAAAAAAGAAACAATAGTAATAACAGGAAGGAAAATGTTGTATATCAGAATTGTCTTGTCATAACTATTGCAATAAAGCTGTATGCATTGAGTCTATAAGGTAAGGTTGCTGCAGTCAAGTATAACACTGTAATAGCAGTAGAATGCAAATCTAATAGCTACAAAAGGCATTGCTTAGCTCATAGTACTGTTCAAGGCTTTCTCTAGGCCAAAGCAGGTCCATAATGCTCTGTCTTTTACAGACATCAGGTAATAAAGGTATATGGGTGAGGTAGCCAACTGGACAGCCAGATATTATGGGTGTGGACTTTACAGACATTACAAACCAATATCAGTAATATGTGTTTATCTGTATTGTTGAAAGCAAAATAAAGCTGTAGCAATATATGCAGTATGGTTGTATACCATGCATGTGTGTTCTATTGGCACTGCAGTCTAGTAAAGCACTGTAACAATACTAGAATGCTAGATGAAAGTCAATAGCAAGAATGTGTGCATCAGCATTGTTGATTCAGAAATAAAACAGTGTAATCCCAGTATGGCTGTATCTCTTGCTTGTCCATACTATGCTTCAGCAGTCAATTATTAAAGTATTTGCAGATGTCCCCTGTACTCACAGATAATGGGTTCTATTCGCATGCCTGCCAACTATGCCATGATGGCTGTCTAGTTTAATTACTGTACACAAACATGCCTCTCAAGTGTCATGATTTCTCGTAATGTAATTAGAACTGACTAATCTGTCTGCCACGTGTTTACCAGATAAAGTAATAGCTAGAATGCAATGTATTAACAAATCCATTTATAGAACATCCTGGTAGTTATATAAGTCCACATTATGTAAAACCATTCTGAGTAGTTCTGAACCTGCATTTGTTAGTGCTTGCCTTTTATTCTCTTATGCTATCAGTTTAAGAGGTATGTATGTGCTACAACAGCTATAGTAGAATTGTAGTCACTGTACTCACAACTGTCAGTACACACCTGTAGAAGTATGAATGACCAGTGTTGTCAGTGATATTATCTGCACTCTCACAATGGAATGTTTTTCTCTTTCTCGCCACCCCTTATCTTAATTTATTCATTATTGTAATGTATTATTTTGATTTAATATTAACATATTTTGTTAAACTAACTATATTTTGGAAAATGTAGTAGATTATTCTTATGTTTTATTATGATTCAATATTAACATATTTTGTTAAACTAACTGTTTTGTTGGCCATATGGTTTACTTCACACTGGTGTGCTGTTACCATAATGACTCTATATGTTACATTATGTTGTGTTGCACATAATATACATTAATATGTATTTGGATTAATAAATATGATGCTCCATTCTGTTAATGCTAACAATAGTTTGATTGTTAGTAACTGTAACATATTGCTTTACCTCATGTCCCACAGCATGTCAAGGTAGGCTGGTTCTGGCTGATCCCCCTACCTTGCCTCAACCGGCATGTCACCAGGTTCTAGCACATCTAGGACCCAGAACAGTGGTGCTCCATCTGCTGCCCCTGCACTACCTGCTGTGTTGGGTAGTAATGCCCCAGGGGACAGGGCCCTGTGGTCACCTGTGATGAGCTACCAGTCCTGGATCACAGGATAGTCCACCGTGGCTATGACCAAGACCTGTGCTGGATTGAGAGCATGCTAGCCAACCTAGTGGGGCAGTGTCACCCTGGTGCCCAGCCTCCAACACAGCCACCCTTGGGGCAGTGAAGGATAAGTGCCAATGGTCCCCATGGGTGGGGACATGAGTCACACTGCCACCATCTGGAGGCACATGGGACTCAGATTCCACAACACCATCCCTGTTAAAGTTGTTCATCCCCCTCATGTGTCACACATTGCCCATGTCTGCTGTCTTGTCTGTCTTGTCTGTTTGCAAATGCATCCTCACCTACACAACGTACCTCCCCCACACTTACCTATGTTCTTTCCCCAACATTCCACTCTCACCTTAAACAAAAAGGGGCACCTGTCCCAAAAAAAATCATCCCATACATAGCTCTCCATTCGTACACATGTCCACTGGACACACATAATTTGGTCCAATTGGCTTGACAATGCAATTATGTTGCCCTCACCCCTCTCTCTGCGTTTTGAGAATCCAAATTCATGTACAAATCTGTCAAAGTGCATAGTTGTTGTTTTACAAGAAATGGATCACTATGATTCTTTCCTACACCCTTCCTGCACATCCCTCCCTGCCTTTCAATATTTTTCCCCCTGATTGCCACCATTTCACCAATTTCCTATCTCTCCTTTTTTCTTTTCTTTATTTTTTTTAGCACAGAGCTGCATGGTGCACCGTGTCACACAGCTTCACTTAGCTCAGTTAAATAGAGTTATAATAACTATATGTGCTTTTAACATTGTAGATCACATGTAAAAAATAAACACATCTTCCAAGTTTTGAACCCAAGCCCATCATGCCTGCAGCACACTGCATTAACCTACCAAGCCATGCGACTCTTAATTAAAACATGTGGTTTAAACAAAAAATAGTAATTGCCACTTACAGTCATTAGGCGTGTTTCAGCAGAGCTGCATGCCATGCCCCACTGCACAATCTGGAATAAACAGTAATGAAAAAATGGGAGTGTACCTTGTATTCTGGTACAATAGTACACCACTAGACAGCCAAACACATGATAATGGATGTAAGAGAGGCCTATAATAGGAGGTAAATGTGACCTTTTATCAGCAACATGTAGAAAGTCACCTGCTCAGGCATTCATGGCAAAAAGCATATCCAAATGGGACTCTGGTGCAGAAATACCTCCATATAAAGCCATGCACATACTGATGGATATAGACAATGTTTGTCACAACTTGTATGTGTGCACATATATCTTGCAAGTACACCTGCTGTTGCAGTGACACAGTAGCTCAGTTTGTTAAATGACTTGCATATAGTACATTTCACCACAGACAGTCCTGGGTTCAAATCCAGTGCTGTGCTAAATTTCAATTACATTATTGTGAAGACAGCAATTAATAGATCACTAATACACTCTTTATCCACACAAAGCATTGCAAATTATACAGCTGCTTTTCAGTGCATGAAGTCAGAGGGCTGCAGGTAGGGACACACTTCACATATCCATATACCAGTACAATATGTCGCCTAGTACTCTGTTATTGATACAGCTGTCTAACATCAATATCTTAAACACATGCCTTAATTGAAGTGTAACGGATACCCACACCCTAGCACTGCCTCTACAACAGGGCTGACACAGATACCCTTACAGCTTGTTGTACTCCAAAGTGTCCACACTCTCTGCCTATGTCTACTACCTGAAGCAGCCATAGCCTGTGATACACACAGCTCTATGTAAAGGTTTCTGCTACAGATCTATCCTCTGTGATGATGTATTCTCCTCAACCCAGTAGTGTCCATCTCAGCAGTTAAGAAAGAGGCCCAGGTCTTCATGAAGGCCTTATATATTGCACAGTGCTTGCATGTCATTGGCTAATGATAGTGCATTTTAGCTGCTTTGGCTGCAATTAGCATTTCAGAACCACAGCTTGGTTTAGGTAATCACCTGCTGATGGGGAGCATGTCTGAAGGGAGGCAGTTGGCTATGGGGAACCATTCTGTATGAGACCTTACTCACACAGAGAATGCCGTGGTGAAACATTACCAGACACACAGTCCAACAGAAGAGTACAGCACTCTAGTAGGTATGTAACTGTTTTTTGTGTATAACAGGATTTAGATGGGAGGATAGCGGTATGAGTAATAGGGATTACAGCAGTAAGTTGGTCATAGACCTGTGGTAATGACATGTCTGTGATAGCCTGTTGAAGTACACCTACAGGGATGTATTATACATTAGGCTGGCATTGTCTTTTGTCAGTGTGGCACATTGGTGTTGTCGGACTGTCCCTACATAGTGGTTTCTATAGCACACTGCTATTTGTCTGGCACTGCATCTATGACATTATTGTTTGGTTGGCCTTAGGGGACACACCACAGTAGACTGGAGTGTTGGGTGAATGATCATACAATAGAAGCTGTCATGGCACACAGGGAATACCACTGTAATACCACGGTAATGGTACTATCTCAGTTGTATCCACACACGTAGTATGTTGTCAGACTGTGGGTTATGCCATGTGTGAGCAAGCAGTGGATAGTGCCGGCCATTTTGCCCTTGCTGTATCTGTACATAGTGGATGTCCATGTATCTTCTCCTGTATTGTGTTCCCCTTGTGTTGTCTTTCAGGAATAATGTACCACAGATGACACCCACCCTTCTCAGATGCAGAGAATCAGATAATCTTGCAAGAACTAAGGCAGCATCATGACATCCTGTTATCCAGGGGGAGACATAATAGGGAACAGCAGGCTGCATTGTGGTCAGACCTTGTCCAGGAAGTTAATGCCACAGGCCAGCAGGGCAAGACATATGAGCAGATTCAACACCGGGCAATCCTATATGAATAATGCTGCATGGTGACAAGCAGTGGATGTAGCCAGAAATTGTGCTGTCACCAGTGGGAGTTCTGCAGCAGAACAACAGCTCTCAGCCACTGAGGAATTCCTGGTGTACCTAGGCATACATGACAGCTCCCAGACATCCATCACACCTTGGAGGTGGGTGCCACAGTTTCCACAGCTAAGTGTGCAGGTAAGCTTACTGTGACCAGCATTGTGATACTGTAGCAATCAGTGTGCCAGGCTGTATATTCATTTATGTGGGGGTCAGGTCTTTGTTCTTTGGGAGAGGTGTAACAATGACAGGTGTGTCATGGACCTGTTAATGTTTCTGTTAAAGGAGTCTATTGGGATAACCTATAGATACACAGAAGAAATAAAACAGCACAAGATAGCATGTCAGCACAACTCTGTGTTTCTTATTCCCTTTAAACAAACCTTGGAACAAAGTAGAGCCTTCACACTAAAGGTTCAAGATTCCAGGAGGCAGAATGAAAAACTAATAAAAAGAATCCGAACCAGCACGTGTAAAATAATGATAGTTTATTAAAAAACACACCAAGTGAGTGCTTTCAGGTTAACAACACTTCTTCAGATGACTTACAATACACTAAAACAGATTTTAAAATACTTAGTAACCAATCAGATTTAATATTGGACCCTCATCCTGAGGGTGGGTTTAGTGGGAATGACCCCATTCATGTCTGGTGGTCTATCAGCTCCCATTTCTATAATCCATTTTGTTTCATAGTATTCTGTTAAATTGCATAAGTCACCACCTCTTCTAGATATTTTAACATTCTGTAACATGATAAAATCAAATGTATGCCCATTGTTATTACTAAAGTGTTGATATAGGGCATTGTGAATGTTGCTGGTACGTATTGTACGGTGTAGCCATGGGCACCCCCTGCGCAAACTCTTATGCAAACCTTGTATTGGCGTACTGGGAAGATCAAGTAATATTTAATACAACATTGAGATGGGGGACAAATTTGAAATACTACGTCCGTTTTGTAGATGATATGTTCCTGTTATGGCAAGGCACTTGCAATGATCCGCATGACTTTATCACTTACCTGGAAACTACTAAGGTGTGTTGAGATTCAAGGTTACATATTCTGAAAGATGCATAGATTTTTGGATGTTCGCCTGTTTAAAAATTCTGATAACAAGATTGATACTACATTATACAGAAAGGAATTTTGGAGAAATACTCTCCTACCTCATGATAGTATGGACCCCAGATACCTATTTGATAATATAGTTAAGGGACAGTTTTATAGGCTATCAAGACTGTGTACCAATGATGCATGTTTTAGAAAAAAGTCATCTTAACTGGTGAATAACTTTCATGAACGAGGTTACAGGGGAGATAGGATACACCGAGTTCTCCAACAATGTACAAGAGAGAGATCTAATAAAGCACAACCATAGTTTTCTAGGGTTGCTAGTGACAATAACAGCATGCAAGTTGAAGGCTTGAATAGACATCCATTGACAGTTACCTTGAAATATAGCAACAACATATCATCAGAAAGAATTGGAGTATTTTACAAACAGATGACAAGTCGAAGGATTTAATTACAAAATTACCA
This sequence comes from Protopterus annectens, assembly GCF_019279795.1. Lineage (NCBI taxonomy): Eukaryota > Metazoa > Chordata > Ceratodontiformes > Protopteridae > Protopterus > Protopterus annectens. The sequence continues at coordinate 447,666,718 of NC_056729.1, read as the reverse complement.
TTATTCTGTTTTAAACATAATAAAAATCTGAAGGATCTGTTATGCAATGAGAGATCTAAAAATAGCTGTGTTTTTACTACACGTTATAGTACTTTCCCATGTAGACATTGCAAAGCATGTCAGTATATCAGAAGAAATAATCTGTTTATTCACCCAGTTACTAAGAAAGAATATATTTTAACATAGTATGCAGATCGTCATACTACTGATGTTATATATTCAGCTCAATGTAAGGACTGTTTCTCATTTTATGTGGGGAAGACTAATTGTAAATTAAAAAACAGAATTTTACAACATATATCAGCAATATGTACCGGCAACATTCACAATGCCCTATAGAAACACATTAGTAATAACAATGGGCATACATTTGATTTTATGGTGTTACAGAATGTTAAAATATCTATAAGAGGTGGTGACTTATGCAATTTAACAGAATACTATGAAACAAAATGGATTATAGAAATGGGAGCTGATAGACCACCAGGCATGAATGGGGTCATTCCCAATAAACCCACCGTCAGGATGAGGAGGGTCTGATACTGAATCTGATTGGTTACTAAGTATTTTAAAATCTGTTTTAATGTATTGCAAGTTGTCTGAAGAAGGATTGTTAACCCGAAAGCACTCACTTTATGTGTTTTTAATAAACTATCATTATTTTACAGCGTGGTGGTTTGGATTCTTTTTATTAGTTTAAACAACCCTTGTTCCCTTTCTCTACAACACAGTTTTCTATGATTGTCCTAGAACGTTCTAGTTTAGAAGAGCATCCTGGGTGCTGTGCACTTGTCTTATCCAATTCTACATACATTTGTTTGAGTGTTTGTTTGTTTACTTATTTTTTTATGTATAGTTTGATAACTGGGTACATAAACTGGTCGGTAAACCGTTTTCTGCAGTGATCAGGCCATAAGACTAGGAGGCAGATGTACTGTATATAGTACATAGAAAAGTAAACAGCTCCTTAAAGATTAAGCAAACAGAACAATATGTATACTATAACAGTGATGTTCTGAATATTAGATACATTGTGCGACAGCAGATAAGCAGACATTACATTAACATTTGGAAAAGACACAGGAGACCATAGGAGGTGTCAGTTGCTAAAGCTTCTATCCCTTATCACGAAAGCCATTACAGAAGCTGAACCTGTCTTTCAACTAATTTGGACTATCTCTTATATCTTAATATCTCTCTTTGTCACTCTAGTATCTTATGTTAACACACCTCTTTCTAGCATGTTCTTATGTATGCTGTACTTATTTATTTTTTTTAACTATTTATTATTTCTTTATATCTTTTTTTTGCATAAATAATTAATATATAGTACTTCCTTATTCTTAAATATGAATTATTTTTTGTTTTGTTTTTTTAGTCGTACATTGTTTTGGCACTCGAGGAGCTTTTTCTCTTTTTTCTCTGAAGAAAATGGATATGTCCAGCTGGACTAGCCCCATCAAAAATCAAAAAAATAATAATAAAATAATAAATAAGCTGCATTAATAGTAACAGATGTTCCTTTAGTTTTGCTTCAGATGTCTGTAAGTTTTTTAGTTGTCTTACTTCTAAAGGCAGACCATTACAAATAAACAGGCTAATTGTAGAAATTGTCCTCTTGCCCATAGAAGTTTTAAAGTACAGTCTGTCAAGGATGAGGATATCTTCAAGGTCATCTCTGACTGTATAACTTTGCCATCTTATTTGAAGTTTTGACTTTAAGAACTGTCGTGGCTTGATGATTTTGCAAAGCTGGGAGTTCAGATTTAATGTTGCTCGGCTATTTACAAGAAGCCATTTGAAGCCTTTCAGCAAGTCACAGTGATGGGTCCAGAAGTCCTTAAGCAATATATACCTGTACACCCTTGTTTACAGCAGTCTGTGTTAGCAGATGAATAAAACAGAAGTAATGGGAGCCCATATTTCATATTGGGGATACGAACATTTCCTTGCTAAAGAGTGACATCCATTAGGTGAGACCAAATGAACTATCTTGTAGCAAAGGTTAATTTGAGTCAGTGCCCTACTGACTACTGCATCTGTATGTTGTATAAATGTTAGTTTATCCAGTGTTAAGCTGAGGTACTTTTGTTCAGTTGTGTTGAATAATGTATTACCATTGTTGTCTAGCATAACCATCAAATAGAGACTGTTAGAAGATAGAACAAATGATATTCTGTTCAAATTTGCTGTCGCCAAACTATTACCCCACTTTTATCATACTTGTCACTTCTCTTCATAATTGTCTGTGATCTTGTCTTAAAAGTCATTAATCCTTAAAAAAGACCTTTATTTTATCCATGCTATCTCTCTAACAAGGGAGAGTGATCTCTATAAAAGAATTGTTAATAGATACATTTATACAAAAGTTCAGGAGGATATTGCAACGTGTAAGGAATCCATACACTATAAACTATACAATCACAGCTTTCAAACTAATTTGACATCTTTACTGCATAAATCCATAATGTAGACAGCAGCTGCCATTCATATTCATATGATTCAAGGGCAGAATCTTGCACCTTCTCAAGTGGTGCAAAAGTGTGCAACACTAAAATGGATGCACATTTGAATATAAGTGCATAAATGAGTTGCATCTATATTTTATCTCATATATAGGCAGTAAAGTGTACATTTACCTTTATGTCTGTCAGACTGTCAGATATAATGGATACCAACTATTACTTACTAAATGAGGTGAACATTATGCATATAGATGTCAAATGTTTCATGTACCTTTTAGTTGAAACTTTAATAAAAATCTTCCTTTATGTTCAAAGAACAGGGGAAAGATATTTCTAGAATTAATTTGTGTAATATTTGTTATACACATAAAAGGACTTATCCAGAAGGACTAGTTTCTGTCATGACTCAAGCCCAATACAGCATGGATAATACAAAAGTATCAATAAAATATTAATCACAAAAACAGTACTAACAGAAAGACATATAAACATATTATAACAGAAAAGTATACAAACACAAGTAATCATGTTGTAAAGTATTAACTGCAAATAGTAGTTACTGCAGTCATAATGTAAAAAATAGAGAAGAGAAAAATGAAAAATAAAAAATAAAGAAATTATAGCATGACTAAATACTTAACAAATAATATAAAATAAGCTATTGGGCTTCACACTACATGAATAAGAAGAAAACTTAAATAAGTTTAGATACCTTAAAAGTAAGGTATTCCATGACTGACTTTCATTACCCTCCATGTATAACTGAACACCTAACCTAACAAATGTGGTAAATGATGAAAGAACAGTACAAGTGGGTGGAGTGAAAGTTCTGTCACTCATTCTGATATATACGATATATCTATGTCTAGGCCTTTTAAGGATTGAAGTAGCAGTTATATTAGATCGAAGTGAACAACTTTTAGAAATGTTAAATCCAAAACAAATCATGGGCCTGACCCTTAAAAATTAATATATTCTGCAATCTGAAATAAGTTGTTAATATCTGAACTGCTGTGAAGAAAAGTAAAGTCTGAGTAGCAATGACCATACATGTTTAAAAAATGTTGTGGCCTACAAATTTTGCTTTCATCTGGAATGTGAAGATAGCCCATACATGGGTCATCCTGCTTGGGGCAGTAGAGAATATGAGGATATCCTTACAATAAGAACAGCTTCTACACTTTTCTCACAAGCAACAAAGGGCAACTTATAGCTAAAGAGCAAACTACACATTTTTTGTTGCTGTTTGCCTCTAAGGTTATTTCCTGTGGTAGTTTCAAAAATGTCTATAAAATACTATATTGTTTCTATCTATAATTGTTAAAATTCCATTTAGATTGCAGCCTGGTAGCTATGATTATTTAACTGTACACTAAGACCTTTTTATCTTGTCTCATGTTTTTTTCACTGTCTAGGGGGCCAGAATCCATAAAGTTCCCTGAATCTGGTGCATTACGCTGATATCAGTGCAAAATTTGTGGATAAAATTGTAATATGTAAATGTACTGCAAGAAACTCTGAATAACTCAGCACACAATGAAATATAGCACTCTTGTGTGGGGTCATTTACTGCACTGTTATAACTTGATATTACTTGTGAACCTCTGCTGTCTCTGTAAAAAACAAAAACAAAAAAAAATCTTGCTTTTTTCCCACTTTTCTGAGAGTTAAAAAAGTTCAGTTACAGGCTTGCTGTTCCTGAACTGTTTGAAAGTTTCTGTGAGGCCATTTTTGCTTGGACTGAAGGAGGGTCTCTCTGTTGATCAGTGGCAGTGACTAACATTGAGCAGCTTCCCTGCCCCCCGTAGAGGTGGTTACTGACTTGAAACTGTAGTTTTATTGTCCCTTTTGGGTCTATTCCTGCTTCTTTCCAGCCCCTGCTATCAAGCACGCTCTAACGTGCTTTTTGCCACTAGAGCAGCATTGGGCAGCGTCGGTTAAACAAGGTTAAACTCTTTCTGGCTCCAGAAAGTCTGTTCTTCAATTTTTCCCTTAGAACTGCTCTGTTAGGAACCTAAACAGTTTACACCTACACTAAAAAGTGCAGCACTTGTTCCAAATAGCTTTTTCTTCTCAAAAAGCTCAGCACTTGTCTTAAAAGCATATCCCTTGTCTTATAAGCATTCTCTTTGCAGGTCAAGCTCTCCTATATTATACAAATCTCTCACTAGCAAAACCCCCCAGGAGTGCCCACTTCCCTGCTAAGCCCACTACTTTTCTGTCTCATACCAACTCATAATTCTTTCTAGCATGTCGATGGGTCAGATGCTGGCGTCCTCTCCTGCCCAGTTGGTGAATCTGGGAATTCTGAGACAATGTTACAATTGCCTCATGTACGGACAACGCTCTCCTCCTCCCACGTAACACTAACACTTGTGAGAGATGCAGCTATTTAGCCAGACTGGAGGCTGAGCTCTCTCAACTCAGGACTGGCAAGACCAGGCAGGAGGAGAAGGCAACTCACACACCACAATACCAGTCTCACATAACTCAACCACACCACTGAATCAAACACATAAACACACTAAGACATACTCGAGGCTCTGAGTAAAAATTTACCTAAACAGCAGAGGCCTCCAAAGCAGACACCCAAGCAACTGCAAACTCAATACACCACACAAACAACACATAAACAACAAAATCAGTGTGCAAAGCAGTCACTGCCCTTAAGGCCAAATACAACACCAAACATACTTGTCATAGGTGACTCCATAGTCAGACACACTGACGTCCCGCTCACCAGACTGAGTAAGGAGAAGGTCACAGTAAGCTGCCTGTCGGGCACTAGAATCCGCCACACAAGCACTCAGGTCTCTCAACAGCAGGTACAGTACGACTCAGTCATTGTCCACGCTGGTGTCGACTACATTAAAAGAGACATTGAGGAGCTCTCTGATTATGTAGCCCAGGCAGGTATGACCCTGACCTTGAGCAGTATCCTGCCTTCACCTAGAATGATGCCACAATACAGTGATAAGATGATCAGCTTTAATAATTGGCTTAAATTCTGGTGTCATTCAAAGGATCAATGTCTGTCTGCCTGGGATGACATGCTGGACAAGCCACGCTGTTTTAGGCAGGGGCTTGCACCTGTCACCCTAGGCTTCCGGATATTGGCAAAGGCTCTTGCCACCCCATAGTGCCTTTTTAGGCAAGGCTCAAATTCTAAACCTACCACCCTAGAACACAAAAAGTAAAAAACTAAGGGTAATGCTGCTCAATGCCAGAAGTCTCAATCTCAAGATGCACAGGCCCTTCTCAGTATGGAGAACATCGATGTCTGTGCTGTGACAGAAACCTGGTTCAAGGCTCCTGAGAGCACCCCAGCACTATCAGGTTTCACCTCATATCATGCTCCGCCCCAAAATCCGGACAACACCAAGAAAGGAGGGGTGTCCATATTCATAAAGGACACCCACACCTCAAGGTTGGTGGCACGACAATACATGGAGACCATCCAGGTGCAATTAACCATAGGCAAGACTGCTCTGCAATTTGTAGCATGTTACAGGCCACCCTCTCAAACTCAGGAACCTCACATGGCCTTCCTGAAAACATTGGAGGGGATAAATGTATCTCCAAACACCATCATACTAGGTGACTTCAACTACCCTAATATAGACTGGGAACACTACTCAAGCCCAAACACTCTAGCCCAAAGGTTCCTGGAGTTCATAAACTCAAATGCCATGGAACAACTAGTCACCATCCCCACAAGAGGAGAAAACATACTTGATCTCATCATCACGAACATGGGATCACAATGTTCAACACCAGAAGTATACCCCTCACTGGTGAGATCAGATCACCTCATCCCGCCCCCACCTGAAATAAAAAAGACCACAGTGAAAAACTTCTCAAAAGCCGACTTCACACTTCTAAAAACTAGTGTGGTCTCCTTTAAGGCCCCTGAGCCAGTGGTAAACATTACTCAAACTGCTGAATCACTTACAAATGCCTTCTACCAGCACCTACAGGACTGCATGGATCAGGCAATCCCAAACAAAACTAGGACTCTTTGTACCAAAGGCAAGCGTCCAGTCTGGTGGACCCCAGCCATAAACAAGCTCTACAACAAAAGGAGGAAGCTACTACAAGATAGAGCAAAATCCTGGAAAGGTAAGACACCTTTGATCATTATAAGTAAAAAACTAAGAGCTCTCATAAAATCATCCAAGGGAAATTTTGAGAGAAAAATCGCCAAGGACTCAAAAGACAATCATAAGGCCTTCTTTAGCTATGTTAGAAACCTAGGAGGAAACTCCCAGATATGCTCAGAATTAGTTCAAAATGATGTGAAGATTACTGAACCTACACACATTGCCAACATACTGGCTGACAGGTTCAGTGCAAACTTCTCCCCTCCCCAAAGGAGAGATATCTATACCAGAGGATTGTAGCCCCCAAACATCTCCAATGCCCAGGTGAGAACTGCTCTCTCCAAAGCAAAAACACAGCATCCATGGGACGGATGGTGTCCCGGGCTGTGTGCTCCACGAATTCAATGAGGAATTAAACCCGCAGTTAGGACAGCTGTTTAATCTTAGCCTCACCTCAGGATGCGACTGTGGTCCCACTTCACAAGGACGGTGCCTCCACCGACCCAAATTACCGTCCCATTAGCTTGACAAGCCTTATCTGCAAAGCCATGGAGAGGATCATAATGGAACTCATAAATAAAGACATAGGGAACTTGCAGACTTTGGATCCAACCCAGTTTGGCTTTGTCAAAGGCAGATCATGCCTTTTAAACTTGGTTGACTTTTTGAGACAGTCACCAAGGCCATTGATGAGGAAAGGCAGTCCATACAGCCTACCTTGACCTGGCAAAGGCCTTCGACACAATACCCCACTCAGGTATCATCGAAAAACTCATCAGCTTGAATGTAAACCCATACATCACAAGATGGGTTGCAAACTGGCTAAGTGACAGAACCCACAGGGTCAGAGTTGCTGGAGCCATGTCAGACTCAAAGCCTGTCACAAGTGGTGTCCCACAGGGCTCAGTCCTGGGTCCACACTTGTTCGGCATCTACTTTTCTGAAGTACAAGCAAACGCAGGAGGGTTATGGCTGACAAAGTTTGCAGATGACTGCAAACTGGGCGCCATAGTCGAAAACACATCTGACACAGATATCCTTCAGAAGGACCTCACAGAAACGGATAACTGGTGCTAGAGCCATGGCCTAAAGTTAAATGCCAAGAAATGCATAGTCATACCCTTCGGGAAAAACAAGGTTACTAGCTACCATATAGGTGGCAATCCACTGAGCACAGAAGAAGTCATTAGGGATCTGGGGACCCAGGTTGACAGTAGCCTTTCGTTTGACACTCATGTTGCTAAATTAGTTAGGAAAACCTTCTACATTGCCCACCTGATCATGAAGGGATTCACATCTAGATCAAGGGAGGTCATCGTCCCCTGTACTCATCACTCATTAGACCTATGATTGAGTACAATGCCCCATTCGGAATGTATCTGACCCGACACCTGCAGCAGCTGGAAAGTCCCCAAAAGTTCCTCACCAAAAGGATAAAGGGTCTCAAAAATATGTCTTATGCTGCCCGACTGAAAGAACTCCAGCTCTATTCAGTCTCATACCGCTTGCTCAGAGGTGACCTGTGCCTGACATATAAGGCCATGTCAAACCCTGATTTGATGAATATGCTTCACCTCAAAAAATATAGATCCCTCAGAACCACAAGGGCGGGAGACTTAAACCTTGACACAGTTATTAATAGAACGTGCTGGAGGGACAGATTCATCACCCAGAGACTCCCTATGCTGTGGAACAAAATCCCGGTACATGTGAGGCAGAGCACCTCGCTGGCCTTGTTCAAGAGGAATCTTGACCAATGGATGGGAGATCGCAGATATACCCCAGGGATTACTTCAGTGTCACTGCTTGACAGAGGCACAGCAAAATAATAGGCATAGTTTTATTCAAGTTAAAAGCCAAATAACTATGGGCTAGGCTTATAAATGCCCTTGGGCAGATAGCCTAGTATGAACCTATGAACCTATGAACCTATGAACCTATGAATGGTGCACTAAACAAATCCGCAAGTAATCAGTAAGTAATGAAAAATGTTTTTCAGTAACAAAGTTAGGGAAAGATGACCACAATTCAAGCATCCTGATGGTTATAGAGGTACATATATATATATATATATATATATATATATATATATATATATATATATATATATATATATATAAAACAGAATATTTGCAGTAAGGTTAAGAACAACTATGGAATGTAACTGATTGCTTTATGATGCCAAAAAAAATTAGACCCAGAAATGTCACAGACACCTATGGATATTTCTGTAATTCATCCACAAACATAAAATATGTGCTTCAGAGTTGCAATACCATTTGTAATGTATATATATATATATATATATATATATATATATATATAAATATATATATATATATATTAAATACAAACCAAACAAATGAAGATCCTGGCCCCTAAAGATAGGCACTGGAACTTGTATAAAAAATTGTGAAAACAAAGTACCAAAACCACCACAGTGATAAGCATAAACAAAGTACTTTAAAAAAAAGTAATACAACATGGAAGCAAGACAAGCGTTTATGGGTAAAACCCTTCTTTAAGTCTAAAAACTCTAAAGTTCCTCAATCTCTTAAAAAGCATCTTTGAACCATTGACATGGAAGATGTAAATGGATCATATCATTCCCTGAAGCATTAATGGTTGAACGAAAGATCTGTATCCAGTCATAGCATTCATATATTAACAAGCTGTTCTACCTTCATTGGTCAAAAAGAGATGTTGAGTGACCAATGAATGATATACATACACTCCTTGATCATCTGTGGTACATAAAAGCACAAACAAATCTAAAATCAAGTATACCTATTGCATAGAAAAGAAATGCCACCTTCCAAACTTGAATAGCAAGGCTCTGATAATGTGTTCTATAAGTCACTTCAAGAAATCAAAATAGCGTAAAAAATAACGCTTTTATTAATACAAAAACAAGAGCGTTTTCGCCGTGGTATTACCACAGCTTCCTCAGAATACAAACATTTTTTTTTTAAAAAACCGCCATATAAATACATAAAGATTGTATGACGTGGTGAGGCAAAAAGGTGCATTTAAAGGAACACTGCACCACAACCACGTATATACAAGTAACAAACCTTGTGACAATTAAATAACTTTCATCAAATATATATTCAATAAAACTAATTTCCTTAAAAATCCTTATTAAACATTCTTAATGAAAAAGACTGTAATGCACAGTAAGTAAATAAAAAATATATACTATTATATTTAATATATTAAATATCTAAAATAAGATGAAAATGCAGTGTGGTAAAAAATACAGTGTAGCAAAACAATACAATAAGACTAAAAATAGAGGTAAAAATATCATAAAAACTAGTTATTAACTTGTACCCATATAACATACCTGAACTACCACAGTAGTTCACAAAAATATTGTATGAAAGTTGGAATATAAAATTAAAATTAAAATTATCTTCCCAAATCTTGACCCTATATAAATGGGCATAGATATTAACTAGTAAAAATATTGAAATTGACATTTATCATTTGTACTTTTTATGTCTCAAATAATTCCTCATTTTTAAAACGCATGAAATATTACAACTTTCATTCAGTCCTGGAAAACAAAAACATAACAACCCTGCACTACATATCCACTGGATGCAGTTTAAATTTTCAAGAAACAGGAACTAATATCCAAATCAAACCCACTTCCCATACATATACATATTAATACACCATTGGTCAAAAAACAGCCAAGGGTCAGTGAAACAAATACAGAAAGAATCCATCCATGTCTCACTTAAAAGCATACTAACTGCAAATCAAACATGTTCTTTTTTAAATACAAAACTCAAATAACATTGTCACTCAAATCATCAAACAAACACACAATGGCTATCAGAAACAAAAATACATTCATATGAAATTTATGTAATGATCGATTGGTTAGAACAGTGATCCAATAATCTATAATGATGATCATTTAATAGTGTATAAATTAAGCAGCACCTCATAAAAATACATTAAATTCATAGCACTCAAATAATGGTGGAATTATGGTAAATACTTTACTATGATGAACAACAAACATTACCCAATAGTTAACATTACATAAAATAAATTGTTAGCTATGCATAAATACCGGTTCCAAAGTAAACCATTTCAAAAATCACATATACTAATCAAGAGCATCGAATGATTACATTTTATCATGTAACCACTAACAAAAATAAAAACAAATAGCAAGTGTATTCTACACGTGAATCATTAGGCAACTCCATTGGGTTGGATGACCATCCTCAAGTATTGTACACATCATTCAAGAGTATGTATAACAGATATTAAATGAAACCTCCTACAAATTCTCATTAAATTCATTTTATAATCAAATAATGGCCAAGCAAAATTCTTATATAACTGTAATAAATAGTGAACATCACCAAGTGGGTGATAATACATGGAGAACCACATATATTCACACTGGTTATGAGATATTGCTCCATCCAATCATGTATCCCCATATGGCTGTTCTACCCTATAGTTATCAGTGTCAAGCAAATAGCATAAGCCATAAAATATATCAATGGAATATGACCTGGAACTTCCATACCAATTTCAAATATACTGTCATACAGTATTAAACCACATGTATGTCATTCCAAATGAGGGGCAAATAAAAAAGATAAATAACCTATCAACCTAAAAATATCATGATCGAGACAGCTAATCCCTTAGGTCTACAGACCGTTGCATAGATATGCCCAGCTTGCTCACACAAAAAAGAGAATGCTAGTACTGACTCATCGGCATACTAACAATACAAAATCATTACAAAATAATATATAGCCTATTATTTCCACTCTATATGGGTGAAGGAAAGACACATATATTGCCTAGGGATATCGAGGCAAGCTAGACTATAAACCTATAAAATAAACAAGATATGTTAAAGTCAGCAACTAGCATTATAAAATGCAAAAATCCAAGAAAGGTCTCCCATACAAGTGCATGGCAAATGAAAGAATGTAATATAACATCAAAAAAGAATCCTGTTATGGACAAGTCAAGTAAACAGACATTTCTGTAGATAAAGGAGTGTCCAAGATATATAAGAGAATGTAAGGATATGTATATAAATGAACCATGTCCACCTATTCAAAATTCACTTACTAAGGTTTAAGTCTGTATTTCTTCAGAACTAGCTTGACAAGTCTTCAAGCCTGGAAAGACATCAGCTAATAAAGTACCTATACAGTTCATCTCAGCTAATTCAGTTTTAGTTACAATATTTCTACCTCAGGGATTTCCATGTACAATTTGAAGAACCAGAAATAGGAAACTATGGGAATCATTATCCAAAATATGTTTCATTAAAGGGCTCTTTACAACTTTTAGGTGGATATCACTGATATGTTTAGATATCCTTTCGTTTATCTCTCTGTTGGTCTTGCCAACATAAAAACATTGACACTGTTGATAATGTGCAAGGTAAACAACATTCCTTGTATAGCAATCAGCATATAACTTCGGAAAGTATTTCCTATTAGTAGAAGGATGTAGTTTGAAGATGTATCTACAAGATGAACAATGTCTACAGGAAAAAGTTACAATCCTGTTTGAATAAGTGTGCTGACATACAGTAGACCCCTTGCATAACATTTGCTTTAAAACTTTGTTATTCCTGAAGGTAAAGGCTGGAATATCACCCAACACTGTTCTTATCTTTCATCACTGGTCCAAATGTTCCAGTTATTCCTAATAATATTACATACATATTGAGTGTCACTAGAGTATTTTAAAACAAAGACAGGCGATGAAGGACCTGCAAGTATGGCTAGTGCAACAGACCAAAAACAGAACAACCCAAAAAGCAAATGAAAGAGCCAGCACAACTCTGTGTGGAAAATAATGTATTATAAAATACACATCACTAATTCACATAATACATATACAGCCTTCCTCAGTGAACAAAAATGAACAACATACCCCACCAGCAAATGATGTATAAATACATACTTTGATTGGCCAATAGTTTAACAAGACATCACTTAATTAGTTAATTAAAAATAATCATTAAGGCCAGGTGGAAAAAGCCCTCCTAACTTGGCAATCCACTTTTTTATTTCAAATTTAATCTTTCATGTAGACCAGCCCAGTCCTGTGTTTTATTCAAAATACAATCAATAATGGTACATTTAAATGTACCAGTTTTGTGTTTGCATTTATGTTTGTATAGCTCGCTTGACTGTTTGTGGTTCTTTATATCACTAATGTGTTCACTTATTCTCAATCTTAAAGGCCTAGATGTTTGCTCAACATAAAATGCCAGGCATGTACAGCTGGCCAAATAAATCACCTAACTAGTGCGGCAATTCCCAAAAAAAGTTAGATCATATACAACAGGTGTGTTCTTGCTGCTAAAGCTTTTTGTCTTGAACACCCTGGGGCAATGAGAACAATGGACACTTGGATTACAACCAACCAATTTTTCACCAGTAATGGTTCTCTGACCCATATTTGTATCCTGAACCTGCCAACTTTTATAATGACTAAATAGGGACCCCAGAGAATGACCCTTCCAGAAGGAATATGAACATTTCTCTACCAAAAATTCTCCAAGTGAAGCCTCACCCTGCAGGCTATTCCAGTGTCTGTAAATTATATTCATAAATGAATATGTATTTTTACCATAGGTCGTTACTAATCTGACCTGATTTTTATTGTCAGAACAGCCTCCTCTATACTTAAGTAATCCAGATCTCTCCTGCTGGGTGCAAACCGACTAGGCCTACAAATGTCGCCAACCCTGTATCCCCGATCTTTGAATCTAGTAGAAAGATCCTGTTCATGATGTCTATATTTGGAGGGGCTGGAACAAATTCTCTTAACCCAGAGAAATTGAGACTTGGGGATATTTCTGATGACATGTTGGGGGTGGAAGCTCGAAGCATGTAACCGTGTATTATATTGGGGGAATTTCTGAAATATCTCAGTCTCCAAGGTGTCCAGAGGGGTATGTTTCACCAAAACATCCAAGAACGTGACCTCATATTTATGTCAATTAATCTTGAACTCAATACCCCATTTATTCTGATTTAGATATTCAACAAATTCCTGTAAATAGACTTCATCAGCTCTCCACACCATCCAACCGTCATCAAGATATCACCTCCAAATATCAATTTCATCCAGGTATAGGTTGTGACCATTGTCATAGATTAAATGCTCCTCCAAATAAGCCATAAACAGGTTGGCATATATGGGGGCAAAGATGCCCCCATAGCAGTACCTTGAACTTGTCAGTCACATTGCTTTTGTAAATAAAAAAACATTCTTGGTTAAGGCATGTTCTGCTAGGCCAACCAAAAAGAGTTGAAACCTGGACTATAAAGTTTAGCTCTATCTAGCCAATATTGAAGTGCAGTTAGACCTGCCCAATGGGGGATATTAGTATACAGGGAGGTGACATTGAGGGTACATAGTAGCCAGTGGGGCTCAAGTTGTGAATCTGATATTATACCCAAAAACTGAGTGGTGTCTTGGATCTGAGCCCGTATATGTGACAACAAGGGTTTCAAATTGGAGGTGAGAAATTCGGAAAGGGGTTCAGTGAGTGAACCCCGCCCAGACACTATGGGCCTCCCTGGAGGATTGTTGTGATCCTTGTGGATTTTGAGCAGGAGGTATAGGTATTGCTGTTTTGGATAGTCAACCTTAAGTTGATAGCAAGTATCCTTTAAAATAATACCCTCATCAACTGCCATATCCAGAAATGCATCAATCTCCACCTTAAATCTGGCTGTAGGGTCTAGGAACATGGTCCTATAGTATTGGTTGTCTAACAGTTGTTTTTGTACTTCCTCATAATATTGCGTCTAATCTTGGACTACAACAGCCCCTCCCTTACCTGCCGGTAAAATTACAATATCACTATTAGATTTGAGCTCATCAGTACATTGGCCCTCTGCCCTAGTAATGTTATCTCTAATCAGATGATCTTTGCCAAGATGTAAATGTAAATCTTTTGGCACATTATTTTGAAAAATGGAAACAACCGGAGACATAGGTGGTTTAAAGGTGGAATCCAGAAACCTGAAAGGTCTGGCATCCGCACTGTTGTGACCATCCTGAAAAAACAAGCATAAATTCAATAAACTACATAAATCTATCACATCTTGTGCAAAATTATGTTCAGGCACAAAAAAAAAAACGGGCACAAAGCTCAAACCTTTGTTGAGAATTTTTATTTGTATATCCCATATAATCAAAGAGGAGATGTTATGAACATTGCATGTTGTTATTGCTGAACCATCACCCTCAGCATACTGTCTAAGTCTGGGGGGACCCTTATGTTTCCTCCCCCCTCTACTAGACCTAGGTCTAAATAGTGACCCATATTGTCACTTAAATTATTCCTCTTGGAAACGAGTGACCCATCCATGTGGTCATACTCCCCCTCAGTGTTTGATGAAGTGTCCTCACCTGAGGTTGCTGAGTCCCTGTTTCTCTTTTTCAAGATAGATTTTTGCCTTCTGGGTCTAAAACTCCCAAATTTTTGGTTAGGTGTCACAAATTTGACATTTTTGCGAATGTCAAATGGTTTACCCTTATCAAAATCATCCACATCCCTGTTGAATTTTTTCATTTTTTTATCTTTTAAGATATTCTCCAACTCCAAAAGATCCTTACTGAGTTGGTTGACAGGGAGCATAGCAGGGAAGAGTTTGGTTTTTCTTTACCCCTTTACTCAGAATCTCAACTTCAAGAGTCTGTTGTTGTATTGTTCTCTCATAATATGCAGCTAATGCATTAACAAAGCCCATCGAAGCTTGTTGTTGCACAGCAAGCCATTGGTCTAATAGTATCTGATCAGCCTGGGATACTAGTGGCTGTAACTTAACCCTATGTCCTCTAGGCGATATTTGTTTCTGTTGATTCTGGGTATATATGTACTAGGTTTCTTCAAGCCTTTATACCTATAGGAATCATAATTCCCAAAATTACTTTTAAGCATAACATTCCTGAAAAATAACTTTAAATCAACCAGTAAATCACTTAATTTTGAAGGAGGAGCAGGTATAAATGACAAGCCTTTATTCAATACAGAGATTTGTGTTTCATTGAGCTCAATCTGGATAAGATGTATTTATTTTATAGGTTTATATGCTAGCTTGCCTCGATATCCATAGGCAATGTATGTGTCTGACCTTCACCCATATAAAGTGGAAGTAATGTGCTATATATCATTTTGTAATGATTTTGTATTGTTAGTATGCCAGTGAGTCGGTACCTGCATTCTCTTTTTTTGTGCAAGTCAGGCATATCTATGTAATGGTCTGTAGACTTAGGGGATTATCTGTCTCGATCATGATATTTTTAGGTTGATAGGTTATGTATCATTATTTATTTGCCCCTCGTTTATATTTATATATTAATACTAAATGAAAGTATATTTGAAATTGTAATGAATGTTCCAGGTCATATTCCCTTGATATATTTTATGGCTTATGTTATTTGCTTGACACTGATGACTATAGGGTAGAATATCCATATGCTGATAGATGATTGGATGGAGCAATATCTCATAACTAATCCGAATATATGTGGTTCTCTTGATGCATTATCACCCACTTGGCGATGTTCGCTATTTATTATAGTTATATAAGAATAGCTGCTTGGCCATTATTTGATTATAAAATGTATTTAATGAGAATTTGTAAGAGGTTTCATTTAATGAGAAATATACCAATATCGTCAGGATACACCACGAGAATAAATCAACTTCAACACTCAAATGGTTATAACCAATCTCCCATTTCAGCTATGGGGTCTTAGCAACATATATTATTTGCATTCATTCAATAAAATATAATCGAATCTATCTCTCATTTAGGTTTCATTTAATATCCATTATACATATTCTTGAACGATGTGTACAATACTTGAGAATGGTCATCCAACCCAATAGAGTTGCCTAATGACTTATGTGTAGAATACATTTGCTATTTGTTTTTATTTTTGTTAGTGACTGTGTGAAAAATTTAGTCATTCAATGCTCTTGATTAGCATATGTGATTTTTGAAATGGTTTACTTTGAAACCAGTATTTATGCATAGCTGACAAGTTATTTTATGTAATGTTCGCTATCAGGTGATGTTTGTTGTTTATTATCATAAAGTATTTACCATCATTCCACCATTATTTGATTGCTATGGATTTAATGCATTTTATGAGGTGGTGTTTAATTTATACAATTTAAATTATCAGCATTATGGAGTCTTGGATCGCTGTTCTAATAAATGGATTGTTACATAAATTTCATATGAATGTGTTTTTGTTTCTGATAGCCATTGTGTGTTTGATGATTTGATGCTTATAGTGACTTGGTGCTTTCCACCATGGGATGGGCAGTAGCATTTAGCGACGATGTTATTTGAGTTTTGTATTTTTAAAAAAACATGTTCTGATTTGCAGTTAGTATGCTTTTATGTGAGATATGATTCTTTCTGTGTTTGTTTCATTGGCCCTTGGCTGTTTTTCTGACCAATGTTATGTTAATAGATTTATGTATGGAAAGTGGGCTTGATTTAGATATAGAGTCCTGTTTATTGAACATTTAAGCTGCATCCAATGGATATGTTGCACAAAGTTGTTACACAATAGGTATACTTGATTTTAGATTGGTTTGTGCTTTTATGTACCACCAGTGATCAGTGAGTGTATGTATGTTGTACATTGGTCACTCAACATCTCTTTTTGACCAGTGAAGGTAGAATAACTTGCTAATATGTGAACGCTATGACTGGATACAGATCTTTCATTCAACCAGTAATGTTTATGGGAATTATATGATCCATTTACATTTTCCATGTGATTGGTTCAAAGATGCTTTTTAAGAGATTGTGGAATTTTAGACTTTTTAGACATGAAGAAGGGTTTTACCTGAAAGCGCTCATCTTGTATCCATGTTATATTATTTTATTAAAGTATTTTGTTTATGCTTATTGCTGTGGTGGCTTTTGTACTTTGTTTTCACATTGATATATATATATATATATATATATATATATATATATATATATATATATATATATATACACACACACACATACATATATTGACAATACTTTTTCAAGTAAGCTCAGAGACAACTGACAAGCTCAGAGATATATCCATAACTAAAATATGTTAGCTTGGACATACAGATTCCAATGGAATCTGTAAATTTTCTAATGAAAATTAAAGGTAAAGCACAATCACAGCCACATCATCATAGCTAACATTTGCTAACAGTGGGTTCAGTACTTGTGTGGGGAACACATGTAATGCACACACCCAAGGAAAGTGGGAAATAAAAAGAAGATGTGTGGTACAGGTGAAGAAGAAGGAAACACAAGAAGGATATTGCAATAGGAAAATCTGAGGGAAAATCAGAGGGGCATGGGAATTTTTTTTGGTTGGAATGAGACCCATTTTTTTAAGAATAGAGGGAAAGGTAAAGATAGGGAAAGAGGAGAAGACAGACATCACACCAGGTAGAACCATAGAACAAATATCACAACACAAGACAGACAAAGGTTGGAAAAAACAGTAAGAACAGGTAAGTTACACAGATGGCACACTTCACATCATGGACAATGGAAAGTTGTCAGAGTGGAGATGCATACCAGCCATGGGGAAATGCAGAAAAACATATGGATATATGCACTATCATGTGATGACATGTTGCAAACTGTGTGGCAGTCGCACCTGGATGTGTATGACCAATGGTAGATATATGTTCTAGGGTAATAAAATAGACTCACAGTAAACACTGGATAAATAAACACATATCCAATTAGTCTGTCAGCAGTGCAGGTGTTAGGCAAGCAAAATCACAAATGAGTAAATGCAGGTCTAACAATGCCTGATAACTTCAACAGAGGACAGACTCAAACCTACGACCATGCATGTGAAAGGCAAACAGCCAAGCACAGTGCCAAACCGAAGTACTCTGGAAGAGCAACAAAGGCTGCTACATATACAAATAGATGTACACAAGCCAAGCAAACATATAATGGAATGTGTATATGTTATACACATGTGCCATCTCAAAGGCAACACACAGGTTCTCATTTATTCAGAGCTTCCTTGTGCCTGGCTTGAACACCTGTGACTACAAGACTTGGATTGCTCCTAAAACCATCTGGACTTAAGAAGCTGATACAAGTTTTTTTTTTTTTTTTTTCTTTTGCATTTGCTCTGCCTCAGTACTATTTAACACTTTTGTTCTGCATTTATTAATTTGGTTGGATTGTGTTACTGTACTGCTCTTAGGTTCTTTTAACTATATTCTGATATTTCCTAACCTCCTCTGATACTGCAAAAGCTGTTCTGAGTTTGCCAAATGTCTCCTGAGTCTGCCCAAATATTTATAAGTTTTTGGAAAGTTTTTGTGTACTGTGAACATTTCCCAGGTTTAGTGAACTTGGAGCAGTGGTACAGCAGTTGTATTACTGCCTCAAAGCAAGAGGTTCTCCTGTTCAATTATTGGCTGGGTGCCTTCTGTGAAGTGTCTGCATGTCCTCCATGCATTCGTGTGGGTTTCCTCCCACATTAGAAAGACATGCTCCCTGGGCCTCTGCTAAAAATTGGCTTCATTCCAAGTCATACTTTCCTGGTTAACAAATGTTAAACAAATAAAAATAACTTATTTCTAAGGATTCCTGATACTGCAGGAATGATGACTTTTGTTGTAAAGCATTTGTTACTGCACTTTGTTTTACATTAAGAGGGTTATTTTGCACTCTGATGGGAGCAGAGAGCTGACTTCAACCCTGACTTCAACTCATCCAAGTTGGGAACAACTGGTTGAACAATTAATGTGATTTTATCTGATTGGCCTGAGAGTTTTAACTTTGATGCACAAACACAGTTCTCCATACTTGTATAGAAGCAAACCTCTCTGGTTTAAAATCTTCTATAGGACATGTCTTCCATAGTTTCCCACTGCTCACAGTTGTTCAAAGAGCTGCCAGTTTGTGCAGAGGGTGGTACTACTGCAGGTCATCTAATAGTACACTACTAAACATTCTCACTTTGACCATTAAGTGGCCCTCCCTACTCCTTTCCTTCCAGAAAATGCTTTTCTTGCCTTACATAGCATAGGCTAGATTCAGACCTACTAAACCTAGACTTTTTGGTATCACTGTGCTCTTAAACCAGTCGTCTTACATTAAGAGGGCCTCCCTGCACTGTTGTGGAAGAAGTGTGTAGCTTAGATCCCATCTAAATTGGGGATTGCTGGAGAAAGGCTCAGTTTGGGGCTTTCCCATTGGTAGTTGTATTAAGAACTGTTTATGTTCACCCGTATGTAACCCTCATGTTTATAAGAGTTTGTGCTCCGTTTACTGGAGCTGCTCAATCTTTGGCAACTTTAGCCAGAGTTCTGGAGTGCATCTGTGCTGAAATTCAAGGCATCCACTGAAAACAACTGTAAAATAAGTATATTTTAAGCCAGCACTGCACATTGTTAACTGTATTTAAATTAAATTACTGCATTTTTGCTGTTTTCACTACTTTTTACTCTGCACTTTGAAATTGTGTTTCATCGCCTTATATAGCATAGGCTAGATTCAAAACTGCTGAATCTAGACTGTTTGGTATCACTGTGCTCTTAAACCAGCCATCTTATATTTAGAAGGCCTCCCTGCACCCTTGTAGCAGGACCCATCTGAGTTGGGGATTGCTGGAGAAAGGCTCAGTTTGGGGCTTTCCCATTGGTAGTTGTGTTAAAAATTGTTTAAATTCACCTGTATATAAGCCTTGCATTTGAGCATTTCTGCACACTGTACAATGGGGTTTAGCAGAGTCCTGTATAAATGTAAACGCCTGGGAACACTATTTTTCCCTTGACATCTTGCAGTAGAACCCCCAAGCTTCCCTGCTGAGTAATGAGCAACTCACTTGTGCTCTAAGCAGCATTCACACACATATCATCCACTGACTACCTTTGCTACTCAAAGTCATACTAGCCCAACAGTTAAGCCAAAGTCCTAAGTCCACCTAGCCCACTACCTTCCCAAATACCACATTCAGAAAATTCCTACCACAAGGGATGGGCACTTTTCCATCATTTATCCTGCCAACTTGATTAATATGGGCATCTTGAGGCAATGTAGAATTGCTTCATGTATACTTACTCCTACAGCAAACTAATACCCTATGTGAGAGATGCAAATACACTGTGGAATTGGAGTCAAGTCTCTCACATAGAAACAAACTAAACATCAAACAGGTTGTCAGCCCATGCGCTTCACCTCTCACACAAACCTCAGCTCAACACAGAATAAGGTCATGACACATAAGCCTACATATACGGTGGTGCTCATTAAAAGACTACCAAAAGAACAGAGACCTCCCAAACACACACTACGCACACTCACCAATAAGCAAAAATAAATATCAACATACACACTTGTATCTCAACAAATAAGCTCCTAAGGCAAAACGCATTAAATGTCTTGGTCATAGGCAACTCCTTAGGGAGACACACAGATGTCCCCCTCACCAGACTGGACAAGGTGAAGGTCATGGTCAGCTGCCTATCAGGTGCCAGAATCCATCAAATCATGCATGCACTCAAGTCACTCAACAACAATTACCATTATGACTCTGTCATAGTCCATGTTGGAGGGAATGACTTGAGACATACCTCTCTGGATTATATGAAGACAGACATGACTGAACTCTCTAATTATGTATCCCAGACAGGTATGTCCCTAACCCTAAGCAGTACCCTACCCTCACCCAGAATTATGCCACAATATAAACAAAAAAATATTGATTTCAATTGGATTGGCTTCTGGTATCAATCCATGAGAATCCAGTATCTGTCAGCCTGGGAGGATATGGTAGACAGACCTCGCTGCTTTGTTAGAGATCATCTGTACTTGTCCCCCCTAGGCTTTCGGATACTGGCAAAGGCCCTGCCTCCCCCATAGTGCCTTTTTAGGCAATGTCAAAACAACACATTTTCCAATGTAACAAAATCTAATTGAGACAAACTCAGGTTCATGCTGCTTCATGCTAGCAGTTTAAGCATGAAACTGCACACCCTGGAAGCACTCCTCAGTTTGAAGCATGCTGACTTCTGTGCAGTTATTGAATCATGGTTCAAGGCCACTGAGAGCACCCAGGCTGTGGAAGGCTACAATGCCTTCCACACATTCAGACCTCAAAAATGAGCATGAAGGAACCAAAGGTGGAGGTGTATCCATCTTCATTAAAACCAACTACACTTCGAGACTGGTCAAAGCACATGCCTCTCTCAAACTACTCTATGTTTAATTAACTATGGGGAAAGTACCATACCACATCATTGCTAGCTATAGATCTCCCACCATGAACCAGGATAATCATACTGATTACCTCAATTTACTTGAATCCCTCGACATACAGCCCAATACCTTAGTCAACTGTTCTTCCATAGACTGGGGGACATACATGAGCAAAAACACTCTTGCCCAGAGGTTCCTGGACTTTCTCATCACAAATGCTCTGGAACAGATAGTCTGCACCCCCACTAGGAGCTCTAATGCTCTGCACATAGTACTGACCAACATGGGGAGTCCCTGTACGTCCTCATGCTTGATGCCCTCCCTGGTTAAGTCAGACCACAAACCAGTTTCTTTTGAAGGACCTACTGGAACAGACACCCTCACAGGAACAAAAATTGTAAACAAAAGCTTTATCAAAGCTAACTACAGCCTACTAAGTGACGGTATAAAAAACTTCATACTACCTGCAATCGCAAACATCAATGATCACTATGTAGAAGTAAACGCAAATGCCCTGTACAAACACTTAAGCGACTGTATAAACTCTGCTGTACCTGACCAGCTTAAAACTAGGTCTTCCTGTAAAAGCAAGCCACTATAGTGGACTTCAAGTATAAACAGATTATATAACAAGAAGAAGAAACTGTTATCCAAAAGTAAAAGGGATATCTGCAGAGGAAGAGTTCCCTCCTAAGCCTAAATAAGAAAATCAGAAATCTTGTAAGTCTTTTAAAGCAAATTATGAAACTAAAATCACATCCTTAGCCAAGAATAATCATAAGGCATTCTTTAACTACGTCCTAAGTCTAAAAGAAAATGCCCAGCTATGTGCCAAACTGGTTGTAGATGGGATCACTCATACTACACCAGAAGATATCGCCAACCTGCTAGCTGACAGATTCAGTGCAAACTTCACCCCCGCATCCCCACCTACCATATCCCAAAGCATACCTGACAACAGCCCTCTGCCTAGTATCTCTAGAGAACAGGTCATCTCTGCACTAGCCAAGGCCAAAAACATGGCCTCAGTGGGACCAGCTAAAGGGAGAGTGGGAGGTTTGCATAATGGTTAAGGTGTTTACCTTACAGACACAAGGTGCAGGGTTTGATTCTCACATGGGGTAATTGGCTACGCTTAAAATTCCTCACAAGTGTAGTTAGCCTAGTATGAACCAATGAATATCCCAGCTTGTTTGTTAAACAAGCTAAAACAAGACCTAGTGGACCTACTTGGCGTTCTCTTTAATCATAGCTTGAGAACTGGCTAAGTTCCTGCAGAATGGAGAGCAACAATAGTAACCCCCTACACAAAGGGGGGGGGCATCAAATGACTCTGGGAACTACAGACCCAAAAGTCTAACCAGCCTCATCTGCAAAGCCATGGAAAGGCTTATTATGGATCTTATCAATAAGGACATAGGCGACCTCCAAACTCTGGACCCAACTCATTTTGGCTTTGTTAAGGGTAGATCATGCTTATTAAACCTGGTAGACGTCTTTGAGAATGTCACTAAGGCCATGGACGAAGGTAAGACAATGCACATAGCCTGTCTTGACCTTACCAAGACTTTTGACACAATCTCCGACCCTGGCATCATTGAGAAACTGTCACAGCTGGGAAGTAACGCTTACATTACTAGATGGATGGCCAATTATCTCACAGACAGAATGCACTCTGTCAAAATTGGTGACTCCACCTCAACTAGTAGACCTGTCACCAGTGGAGTACCACAGGGGCTGGGCAGCTTGCTGCTTGGCATCTAGTTCTCAGACGTCCAGGCCAAAGTAGATGGCCTTTGGCTCACCAAGTTCGCTGATTATTGCAAATTGGGAGCAGTCATTGAGTCCTCCAATGATGTCATTTGTGATGATGAACTACTCAACCTTACCATCCATCTGACACTGGACAGTGAAGCAAAAATATTGCAGGATTTGGTTCTTCTTACCAGTGAGATGACTAAGACTTTGAAAGCTATTTTAAATATGAACAGTACTGTTTCCATTTATCCTGAAAACAAAAAGAGGTATCAATCAGTTGATTCTGTGGACAGCGATCAAACTATTGTTCCAGGAGATACTGCAGACAGTAAAACGTTTATTGATGTCCAATACAGTTTTAAAGAAGTCACCAATGTTTTAACTTTTAACTGTGACCCCTTTATAATGAGTCATGACCAAAGGTACCAAGACAGTCTTAGGAACAATTTTAGAACTTTTGCCCTTTGACTTTGAGAAACTGCTTTAAAAATTTCGAGCAATCTTATTAGAAAATAAATATTTTGAACATTGTATTAGTACGAATATAGTGCCGAAGGAACTTCATTTTTTTAATGTCCTGAATGGTGTGACTCCTGATGATCTATTCTTTCAGGAGTTAGTGCAGTTTGTTTAACAAGGCTGGACTGGATTTTCTTCAGAAATGAATGCATAAGAACAGTTTGTTATTAGCTAAATTAAAAATACTATAGAGATGGTGGATAAAAACAACTACAGAAAATTGCTTGCAGAACAGCTTAGTCTTCAGAATGACTATGACAATATATTCAGACTGGTATGAAAAAATCATTATAGCAAGAAAACAAAAGAAACTTATTTGTGATATGGAAGCTTATGATACCAAAACTGCACATTCTGTTCCACTTAAAATGAAAAAAAATGTTGTTTCTCAAACTTTTAATAATTCATCATAGAAATCTAAATTTAACAGTTTTGAGAGTAGCTCTTTAAGAACTGAGACTGGAAAAAATAATGATGATGTGGCCCGCAGTCCGTCAGTAGGACGGTACTGAAGCAGGATCAGCAGCGAACTTTCGAACTTTTCTTCATATTCCTTGAGGAATACATACAATAAGAAAACTATTAATTCTTGTGTAAGGGAAATGATTGCAAATTTTTGCCCAGAGAGAGGAAAGTCCAAACAGAAGAGAGGACAAAGCAGAGTGAGGAAATGCTGACCCCAGTTGTGAGTGTCGAGAACAAAATATATAATTTGTAAAAAATTATTAGACGTTGGTAGCACACAGCAGAGATGTTTATTTAAACAAAAAGTAAGCGCTTTTGTGGATGGACTCCACTTCTTCAGACTAACAATGAATTAAACCAACTTCACATTTAAGAAGTCTAACTAATCATATACCAACCAATAAGGGCAAAGCCTTAATCATGCAATAAAGCATTAAAGTGCTAGTACAATGTATTATATACAAACATCAAATCCTACAGCACATATTCATATCCCAAACCATAAAAAGCAAAACTTTAGTCACTCAAGGGAACAATAGAGTGCTAGTGCAACATATAAATATGAGTTCATCTTCCCAAAAGTATGGCATCTATTTAAAACACATTAAAACATGTATAAAATATATATATATATATTATATATATAAAAAACATTTATATATATATATATATATATATATATATATATATATATATATATATATATAAATTGATGTAAATAAATCTAACTTACATTAAATGCATAAAAATACTTGAGAAATAATAGTATAGATATGCATATGTGTACATATCTAATTAAATACATGCATATGTGAAATGTGCATAAAAATCTATACACACACTCAAGTGCTCTAAACAGCTAACATAGAACATGCATAAACAAAATAAAAATACATATGTATACAAATCTATAACATTAAAAACATTCTTAATTGCAATGGTTAGTGTTTTAAACTCCAGGCTTTCAGGAATGGCTTCAATGATACCTTACTATTAAGACCAGGTGGTCTATCCACTTGAAGCTTTAATATCCATTCCTGTTATACAGCTTCTGTTTGATTATTTAAGTCACCCCCTCTCTTGTTCATATCAATTAGCTGTAACACAAAAATTTAAAACTATGTCCTGAACCTTCAGTTTTAACATGCATAGCAAGTGCATTACTCTCCTTCATATTCCTTATGTCCCTCATATGCTCCAATATTCTATCTTTAAATACTTGATTTGTCTTGCCTATATAGAAGGCATAACAGGTAACACAAAAACTGAAGTGTACCACATTCTTTGTCTGACAGTCAGCATAAAAGTTTATATCAATTTTAAACCCCTTCCGTGGATGTATAAACTGTCCTCCAACATAAATATGGGAGCATGCCATGCATCTCCTACATATATATGTACCTAATCTGTCTGAGCAATTATGTTGATGTGCTCCTCTAGACTTATAGCAAAGTTGTCTTTTTAATGACTTATTATTTTTAAAGGTGAAGCGAGGTTCATCTCCTATCACTCCATTAAGTTCCTTGATGTTAGATAAAATATCCGAATTATTCTTTACCACGTCACATACTAAGTTTATATCACTGGCATATGTGAGTGGCATCCTTAACATCTCACTATTTATATTACCTGTCGAATGTGCATTGATTTCATTACTATTCATTAATCCAGTTAGTACCATTCCTGTAGTGCTATAATAAGGTTTACATCTGTCAATTCTTTCATCCCATGCTAGTTTTATCTGTCTATCAATGTCACATTCTTTGAAGCCTCTCATCATAAATTCTTGTTTTAAGCTAATAGTGCTGCATGTAGAGTGATATCATCATCATTGTGCAAATGCATAATGCAATTTACCTGCCCTTTCAAGACATTCATCTTAGTATGTTTAGGATGCATACTTCTATTATGGAGCACAGTGTTTTTCCTAACTGGTTTCCTATACAGTTCAGTGGACACCTGATGAAATATACCTCTCTTCACCTTTACCTCCAAAAAATCAATTTCACTATCAGAATATTTAAATGTAAATTTAAGGAAAGGGGTGACACTATTGATGTACACAAAAAGCTCTTTTAACCATTCTTCCGTACCATGCCATAAGAGGAAAATATCATCCACAAAGCACTTTTACCAGACAATAGACTCAGCAAATTCATTATTATTAATCACATGGCTGGTTTCCCATTGTACTAGTGATAGGTTGCCATAGGTATTGGCACAGGCCGTGCCCATGGCCACGCTAACCTTCAGTATATAGTGCTTCTCACCAAATATAAATATATTATTCTCCAGAATAATTTCTAGTAATGTACATATAAGATTAATTTTATCTGCAGACATATCTTTAGTACATAAAAAGTCCCTAACATTCTCAATACCCCAGTCATTTGGGATAACTGTGAACAAGGACTCAACATCTAAAGTGACAAAACAATAAGGGTCACCAAGCATTTCAACATGTGTGCCCAACTCTACAAGGAAATCCTTTGTGTCTTTTAACACACTAGTACAATCTCTCAAAATGGGACGTAAAGTATTTTCCACAAAGATTGAAAGTGGTTCTGTGGCCCATTCTCTGCTGGATACTATAGGACACATTGGAGGGTCAGCTATCCTTTTGGGAATTTTCGGTAGCCCATAAACAATCGGAATTACCGGAAAATCAATATTAAAATATTCAAACAAAGATTGTGAGATCAATCCTGTCAGATGTAAATCAAATATCAAAAACTGTATCTTATCTATAACTGCTTTGACTATAGTGGAGGATATTTCATGATAGGTTTCATCATTGTTAAGTAGATCTAACATACCATAAATATAAGCATCTCTTTCCATAACAACAATCCCTCCCTCTTTGTCTGCTGGATGTTAGAGCTTTTAAATCTGAAAGTGCTTGTTTCTCATTCAGTGATAAGTTGTAAAATCTACTATTGTTTGCACTATCATTCATGACAAATCTATCTCTTATCTAATTTTCACATATTTCTACAAACAAGTTAATTGTTGAATTACCGGGGGGTGTATGTGCTTGGTTTCTTAAAAATACAATGACTCTTATGTATTTCCTTGAAAAATGCTTCTCAATGTCAGTGTCCTACCAAACATTTTTAGTTCTTTTAGAACATTAACAAGATCAGTCTTCTGGGCTGGTATAAAACTCAAACCCCTATTCAGTAAAGTCACTTGCATTTCAGTCAAAGGATAGGATGAAATATTAAATACTAGGCTTGTTTTGCCCCTTTTCCATTCCTCACCTGGTTGTCCACACTGTGTATTCGTCGTGGTGTTTTGCCATTGAATGTACAGTTCCTGGATCTCCCTCTGATAGGGAGAGGGTCGTGCAGTAAAAAAACATTCTCTTCCCTGTTTAATGCAGGTTTTATCTGTGTTGTGTGACTTTGTCCCTTGCTAGTCGAAGCACCCTCATTCACAGTAGAGTGCTTAGGTTTAACAGCCGGCATATTCATATCAAGCAGTCCTGCCATTTCTTTCAGTGTCTCAGGAGCACTTTTGTTCTGTGTGCTCACTTTAAAACTTTGCCTATTCAAGGCTGAATTAATGCTTTTTAAATGTGAAGTTGGTGCAATTCATTGTTAGTCTGAAGAAGCGGAGTTCATCCGCGAAAGCGCTTACTTTTTGTTTAAATAAACATCTCTGCTGTGTGCTACCAACGTCTAATAATTTTTTACAAGTTTGATACCTGCAAGTCATTGGCTGCTTAATCCGGTATACAGTATATTTCTTTATTTCTAAAATATATAATATGTCTGATAAACAATTGACTGATAATTAGGTTAGACTGTTACAGTTAGGTTTAAATTTTTTACCTAGTTGCAGATCAAACGGTACTAAAACAGTCCTGGACATAAAATTTTATACCAGAAAATTAAGCCTAAAGTATATTTTGTGTGATGTAAATTACAAATTTGTGAGACCATCTGTTTTTAATCCTACACTTCACCATGCTTTAAAAATGTTTGAAATGTCATGTGAAAAGGATATTAGGCATATTTTGAGTGGGAAAATCAGAGTTCCTTTTATAACTTAAATGTGCAAGAAAGGAAGGCTTTGCATTAATTAATAAATGGCAACCAGTTAAGGTTCATGAAGGCCGATAAGGGTGGAGGGTTGGTCATAATGAACATAGATGCTTATAATAAAGCCATGGGAAAATCTTGAGTAATCAAGAGGAATGTATGGAAGTCAACATATTTGAAATACAAAGGAGTTTTCATTACATACACATTTGTTTGTATGAATGTTTTGTGAAAGGTGAAATTGATTAAGAATTGTATAAATTCTTGTATGTTGAACATCCTAAAACAGATATACTATTTGGTATATCTAAAGTTCATAAAAATGCCACCAACCCATTTTAGACCAACTGTATCTGCCCCCAATCGTAGTACGGATGCCATTTCATTGTTTTTAGATTCAATTTTTAATTCTTTGGTACAAAAGTTAGTATCCTACATTAGGGATTTTGGGGATTTTTTTAGATCAACTAAGATAATTTCAACAATCTGTTCATAGATATGGTGAAAGTACGTATTTTGTTACTGTTGCTGTGGTATCATTATTCACCTGTATACCTCAAGATGAAGGAATAGAACATTTGAGGTTTATCTTAAGCAAATATACCAGTTTGGAAAAGAACAACATTTATCTGTATTGTCTTTTGTTAGAAACTTTGTTAGAAAATAATTATTTTTTGTTTAACAATGAATATTATAAACAAAAAGTGGAGTGGCCATGGGCTCTAGGGTAGCACCTGCCTTTGCAAATTTAATCTTAGGATAGTGGGAAAAAGAACTGCTACAGAATGCCATTAATGGTCTTAGGATCATAGGATCATATGAGGTTACTAGGCTAATGGCCCTGAGGCCCTTCAAAGCCTAGCCAAGAGTTTATCCCCAAAAAGAATATTCAGTCAGCACCTGTTGCCCCTGTCAGTGAATGACACATGTGGAACCCCTGGGACTAATTTGTGGTTTCTCATCAACTCATTAAAGTTGGGCTTGAAGAGGGTCATCAAGGTGCTCTGTTTGACGTGTATGGGAAGTCTTGTCCAGAAACGGGGCAGCCTCTGGGAGACAAACCTGTCTCTCCAGCAGGTTTTGTTGATGTCGCATATTATATTCAGGCCTTTTGAGTGGGTAGTGCATGAGGAGTTAGACTTATGGATATGAGCATCTCTAGTAGGGCAGGGTCTGATATTGCCTTGTAGGCGAGACACAGATCACCCCTAAGCAATCTGTATGATACCGAGTAGAGTGAGAGTGATTTGAGCCTGTCTCTATAGGACAGGTGTTGGAAGCCATGGATTCTCTTTGTGAGGTATTTCAGTGGCCTTTCCAGTTGGTGCAGATGTATGGAGAGGTACATCCCAAACAGGGCATTATACTCAATTATTGGTCTAATGAGGGAGGAGTATAGAGAGGTAATAACCTCCTTTTTTTCTAGATGCAATTCCTTTACTTATGAGATGAACCAAATAAAAGGCTTTTCTGACCACTGCCACTACATGATGATTGAAAGTGACGTTGTTATCAACCTGAGTGCCCAGGTCTCTCACCACAGGTTGTGTGCTTAGGGGGTTGCCATTGATGTAGTAATCAGTAAGAGTCATGTTTTTGCCAAATGGTATTATGATACATTTTTTTGCATTCAGTTTGAGGCTATGACTTTGGCACCAGTCATTAGTTGCTGTGAGACCCTCTTGCAGTATGTTAACATCATTTGAGGAGTCAATTACTGCACCAATTTACAGTGTTGGCAAACTTGGTCAGCCACAGGCCTTTTGTCTTTGCCTGTTCCTCTGAGAAATAAATGCCAAACAGTAGGTGTCCCAGGACAGATCCCTGGGGA
Source organism: Protopterus annectens (assembly GCF_019279795.1). Lineage (NCBI taxonomy): Eukaryota > Metazoa > Chordata > Ceratodontiformes > Protopteridae > Protopterus > Protopterus annectens. Next base: position 447,636,274 of record NC_056729.1, on the reverse strand, counting down.
ACTCCACTAGTGATAGATCTGCTATTGGAGGTGGAGGTGGCTATTTTGACTTTAAGGGTCCTGTTGGTGAGCCAGTTGGCCACCCACTCAATGAGAGAGGGATTTACACCAACTTGTGTTAGCTTTTCAAGGATGCCCAAGTGGTGGATTGCATCAAAGGCTTTGGCTAAATCAAGGTAAGCTGTATGTACTGACTTTCCCTCATCCAGGGCATTGGTGACAGTCTCAAAGAAATTGACCGGGTTCAACAGGCAAGTCTTGGTATAATTTTCTAGAAAAGATTTGTTGATGATTTATTTTTTATGTTTACAGAGCAAGTTTTAGAATTAGATGTATTTGTTGGAAAACTAAACACAAGTTCAACATTCTTGAAATTTATTTTATGAAGAAGGGAAGGATAGTGAGTTTTTTGAATACTCAGTTAGAATGGGATGTAGTGAAGCAAGAATTTATTAGTAACATTCATCGTAAAAACCTTTTTCTAACTGTTATTTACAATATTTTAGCAACCATCACTTGTTTATTAAAAACAATATTCCTAGAGGCCAGTTTATAAGGGCCTCTAGGATGATTAGTACAGCTCAGGATTTTGATGAAGAAATTAAGTTCATCAAAGCATTGTTTATAGAGAGGGGATAGGACCCCAAAGTATTAGTTAAAGTTGCTCAAGAAATTAAGTTTAAAAGAACTGGTGATTTGCTCCTATATTAAAATATGGTTTTAAGACAAATTAAAATATAATCAAAGAAACCTCTGATGAACAATTAACAAATAGTGTGTCTTGGTGTAGTATTAGTATGACCTTAGATAGTATTATTCTTCTTCTTCTTTCAGCTTTTCCCGGTTAGGGGTCACCACAGTGGATCATCTGTTCGCTCATGATTGGCAGTGGAGTGTCACGGTGTCGAGTTGCCAGCCCGGCACCCAACCTTCCACAGGAGGCACACACAAGTACACACTCAAACCTAGGGCCAATTTAGAGTGACCAATTCACCTACAGCATGTCTTTGGGATGTGGGACAAAACCGGAGCACCCGGAGAAAACCCACACGACCACAGGGAGGACATACAAACTCCACACAGAAGGTACCCCAGCCGAGAATTGAACCAGAGACCCTCTTGCTGTGAGGTGGCAATGCTAACCACTGCACCACCATGGCCGCCCTATGACCTTAGATAGTATGGTCATTCAAAAAACAATTATAAATAATTGGAAATTATAGAGGGGATAGTGATTTATTTAGATTTGGTAGTACACCTATTTTTCTATACAAAAAAAGAAAACACTTTTAAGAAGCTTTTAGAACATTATAATACTAAAGTATTTTCAATTCACACAGAGAAAAGTTCAGGAATGTTTAAGTATAACAAGTGTTCAATTTGTAGATTTATTAACAAAGGATCTTTCATTTATTTAGAAAATTGAAATCACACTATAAAAGTACCTGGTAGATTTAATTGCGAGTTCCAGGGTCTTATATACATAGCAATTTGCTCTGGATGCCCAGCTTTTTACATTGGTATGACTAGTCGAAGCTTGGGCGAGAGAATTAGAGAACATATTTATGATGTCAAAAAGAAGGACAGTAGAAATTCTTTGTATAAGCATAGTGTTAGTTGTAATAAATATAAAAGATTTTTATTATCAGTTTTACAAAGTGTTAGTTCTGATAAAAGGTTAGGTGATTATAAAAATACTATAGGGAAGACAGAAACAGAATGGCAGGTAAGACTATACACTGATAAACCACCCAGTCTTAATGAGACTATTAATATTAAATGTTTTCTGAAAGACCAAAGACTTGCCATTCGTAACTAAAATAAGTTTATGTGGGATGTTTTTTATGTGCATTTTTTATGTATAGTTTTTAATGTTTCTAATGTTTTAAACATTTGCATTTTAAAGTTTATTGTGTCATTAATTAAATATAAATGCTCATTGGTTAACTGGATTATAAATCAGTATATAATGGAATGTGTTAAATGTGGTACTGTTTTTCTGAAGAAGTCTATTGTTTTAGGCAAAAGCATTGAATAAACTTTAATGCGCTAAATTATCCTGAGAGTTCAGCCTGTCATTGGTGCTTTTTGATGTTTTTTTTAATTTATTTATATTACAAGAAAGGCTAACACAAGTGAATGTTTGGTATCAAAGCCATGGTCTAAAACTAAATGCAAAAATATATTATTATTCCCTTTGGCAAAATGGAATTTCCTACAAATTACAATATAGACAGCACCCTCCCCCAAGTTCCAATCCAGTGCTCCATGATTTGGGAACACAGGTTGATAGCAATCTGAACTTCAACCACCAAGTTTCTACAATGCTAAGGAAAGCCTCTATGCAGTGCACCTCATAAGCAAGGGCATTGCATCCAGGTTGAGGGATGTTATAACTCCACTATACTCGACCCATATCAGACCACTAATAGAGTATAATGCACCCTTTTGCATGTACCTCAGCAGCAGCTGGGGAACCTCACAGGTTTCTCACTAAGAAAACGCAGGGACTCCAAACCATGACCTACATGGACAGGCTGAAAGCTCTGTCACTTTGCTATGTATTTTATAGGCTGCTGAGAGGCGACTTGTGCCTGGCCTATAAGGCAATCTCTGACCCTTGTCCTAATGGAAATGCTGCACATCCACAAGTCAAATGGCACAAGAGTCCCTCAATCTAGGGATCTCAGCCTAGCCTGTAATATTAACAGAACATGCTGGAAAGACAGATATATCTCTCAGAGACTGCCACTTCTCTGGAACAGACTTCCTGTTCATGTAAAACAGAGCTCTTCACTGACCCTATTCAAATGCAACCTAGATAATTGAATGGGAGACTGCAAATTCACCCCTGGGATGGCACCCATGTCCCTCATTGGCAGGAGTGGCCAGTGTTGATCACAGACTCACTCTGTTCAAAAATTCGCTCTGCAAACTACCTCACAAGAGATTAACATAGCTAGGCTTGTAAAGGCTCTAGAGCCACTAGCCTAGTAACTGCCTATAAAGATATGAACCTATGTGTATGTATGTCTGTCAGTGGCATAAATTTAATGTACGTGAAATCAAGGTCAATACACATCCACACACCAATGACATGTAATAATATGTTCAAAAATATAACAGTACAACATAATAAATATAGCAGGTTGTGTACATGGATGTAGATAAACTACTCTGGGTTAACTCACAAGTATAATGAGAACAAGGATGTATTGTAAGCATCAGCCAGCAACATGCATGCACATGTCTAGCTTTGTAAAATGGCCATATAACTGGCACATGTTCATTGTGTCAAATGAATACATGGCAGTGGTCATTAGTTGCAACAAAGACAACTATATCTGCAAAAGATAATAGCAAAATATGATGGTTGGAGGGAGGTGGACAACCTGGGCCCACATCAGAATAAAGCAGGACAAGGTAGGTTGACACAATCCAAATGCATGTGTACAGCACAAAGGGTGCTGTAGAAGGCAAACTGAAATACATTTAACCAAATGGATAATGTATGCCAAATGTCCAGATTAATTGCTAATGTCCACAGAACAGGAGATGTATAATACACATACACAATAATGTATAATCATGTCACATCAACATGCATACGTAAGCAAGCTAAAAATTACAAGAACATACACATATACTGTCATAGAAAAGTTGAATGAAGAAACGCAGGTGTATGTCAACCACCCTGCTCATTAAGGAGCAGAGGACACTCCTGTAAGCATCATTATAGTACACCAGCAGTAACTCAGTGAATGCTCACATGTCAAAGGTACATTTGTGTGTCAGTAAGTATCTGACTATGTGCACACTCATGTACATTCAGTTAATGTGTACAACTATTTTTAGAAGGTGTAAACTGATGTCAGTACGTAATGGATGTGGAAATGCTACATACTACAAACACAGCATTATGTACTGTTAAGGAATGTATTATCTGTAACACTATGTGTAGATTAATGCTACATTGCTGTTTGATGCAATAAGGAACAGAGGACTGCACATAGACAGGATATACCTATATATGATCCCACATAGAGTCAGTATTGCCAGCCCATGACATACAACACCACATCATGCCAGTGGGACATCATGACAACTTTCATTCAAAACACATGTGGAATGACGTGTGTCTGTTGCATACACCTGATATAGCAAAATACAATTCCAAGGCATATGAAAGTGTTACTGATATAGTATGCACAACATATGTTGTCTGTCAGTCACCCCAGTAAAACATATGTTTACAGGCTACCTTTTGCAGCACTAGCTGCAGGTTAACTGCCATAATGCATGGACAGTTGAATATGGGAGGAAAGTGTAACATATTACTGTGTGCCATGCAAACATTGAAACAAAAGTATATGTCACATGACAATAACAAATAACCATAACAGATACATGCACAAGAGTGCATATACAGTCCAATCAATTAAATGGGAATCACCATGTTCGCAATATAACACAAATGGAGCATACAGACAATACTTATAGACCAGGCTGATGGGGCTCAGAATCCAGGATGACCCTATGAGTTATCACCCTGAATGAATCCCACACAGCCCATGCCATATCCTCAAAGAAGCACTGTATCATGTCCCTCATCTGTGTTTGCAACACATTGGTCTTGACCTCCCGAATCTCCTGCAGGTAATCATCTTGATTCTGGTCACGTTATTGTCTCCTCCAGAGTGCAGGCATGATGGCTTGGGTAGGAGCAGGTCCAGGTTCTTCATCGTCATCATAGACATCATCATAGACATCACCATCCTTGGAAGACTCTGACAGTGGTCTGGCATGTGCCATCACCTTCTGATCGGAGAACATCCACGGGTCCCATGCTCTGTCAAGATTAATTGCAAAACACAACAGAAAAGAAAAGCAAATGTCTATCATGCAGAACATTCCCATGAATATCATAGCACAACAGAATATGATTATTATGGTAGTATACACTGGGACTGATACACATCCATTAATGACAGAGTTACCTCATAAATATATGGCCCTATTTGCCCTTTTCGTAAGCAGGATGTCAATATTCTTTTTTCAACAATATTATATGCTTACACACCCAACCAGGTCATTAGCTTTATAAGAATGTATGAATGCTCAAATCAGGAGATTTTACTGTCTGCATTCAATGATTTATATGAATAGCCACAAAGTGTAATTGTTAAAATGAGGAGAAAGTGATATGACAATATTGGGGACAATAGGCAAGTAATATGACAAACATCTGAGACAGACAGGCAGCAAGATAATTTGCTGAACACACATCAATATAATGACTGCAGCAGTAAAACAATGTTATATGTTCAGTCACCACAGCTGGTGACATATGAGACTCTAATATATTTCTTACCAAACAGAATTGTATATGTATAATTGTATGCATTATCTACCAAAAAGTCTTAGCAATCAGTAGCCTGAAAAGTCAAAACATTGTGAATATGCCTGCTGATGATGAACTACTACACATGAATGTTTATCTGTATAAGTGTCAGCAAGCCTATGCTATAACTCTGTTTCTACCAAAACACCCAAGGTGTTGGAGGCAGATGTAAAACCAATGTTGAACTGATAGACATGCCACACAGTCTACAAACAGCAGTGCAAACACTGACACAGAAGATACCCATTCACTCTGTGAATAGGCGGGCTATCCACAGTAGACCAATCTCTAAAAAAAAATACAACTACACATACAAGTATACCAAACTATATATTACAAACAGCACTCAAAGCACTTATATACAAAATAGCCACCCTAATATGTGTGACAAATACACCTAACAGTTATTTAAGTTGTGGAGTACAGTTTAAAAATTGTGTGCTGAAGCAATGGCTCAATGCTACATGAAAGTTCAACATTTTTAGATTTCAATCACAGTTGTAAGCACAGCTGTTGTGTGAGGATTTCACTTACCTTACTGATGCATGATGGGCATTCCTACATTCTAATCAATATGCATGTTATTATGAAAAATACAGGCCTGTAAACAGGGGAAGATACATTTCTTTTCATAAAACAGGAAAAATAATCAATATACCTCTCTCCTTCCTCTACTCCTCAAGCCTGTGCATCCACTCATTGTACATTGCTCAGTTCCTGCCGTGATCCTCCTCACCTGAAATCAGAAAAAGAGAATGTATGAATGATACATTCCTCAAATAATAATGATAGACATTGTTTTCAGCACAGTTTCTAGACATTTATTTCTGAAGAGCATTAGCTGCTCATAATCTACTGCTCTTCAGAAATACAGATGTTAACATTTTTGAACAGAGATTGGAGGAAATGAGATTCAAACCTACAACCCCAACCTACATTTATTTATTTATTTTATTTATTTGCCATTTGTTGACCAGGTTAGTCTGGCTGGGCAGGTGCCCTGTTTCAGCAGAGACCCAAAGAGAAAAGCTCTAGATTACAGTTTTTACAATTAGAATAAAAAGTGAATTACAGAATGCATACAAAAAATGAAAAAATAAAATACAGGTATAAACAAGATCATAAAATAAGCATGTGCATAGTGCAAAACATTCTTATAACAGTGCAGTTAATAATCCTATGATAACATGTAGACGAGTCAAGTTGGAAGTAGGAAAATCATATGAAATTTTCGATGAAAATCATAGAAGAGTAACGATAGATGGTACGAGAAACGGGAAAGAGGAAGAGAGGGGCTAGAGGCAAGGCTGGTCCAACTAAGCACAAAAAATATATTTAAGAAATGGTTATATAGATTACTAAGAATAGAGGTAGAAAGCTTATTAGCAGGAGAGTGAAGGGTAGGGAGAAAGAAGGAGGTAGTGGCTTTGGTTGGAGGAGAGGGCAAGGGGAGAAAAACAAGGTTCAAGTTGGGTCATTACAGGGGTAGGACCAAACTCTAACCTTAAGAGCTACCTCAGAAGCATTAACAGTAATGGAGGGCACCCATTCCTTAGACTGTGGGACAGTGACATGCAGCATAGAGCTTCTGTGAACAGAAACACACATGTTGTACATAAAGGACACAGTAAGGTATGTGTAAAGACCGTGATATTCCTTGTCAAAGTGCACATCACTAGGAAAATACATACATACAGGAACGTTGTCCTATGGAAAATGTAAAGTTTGTAAATATATAGTTAGAAGCTTTTCAAAAATCAATGGAATTAGATTTATGGTGCAGGGAGCTTATGGCTGTGATACTCAGGGCATTATATATGCCCTAAAGTGTTCCAGTAATAAGTTTTATGTAGGAGAAAGTAAGAGACCTTTTAAGGTCAGGCTTTTAGAACATGTACGAGCTATAATTAATGGTAAACAGGAAAGCTCTACAGCTGAACTTTTCAAAAACGTCTCCAAAGGGGAAGTTGGAGGTTTACAAGGAAGAATTTTAGAAAAAAATCAATGTTGATCAATATGATGGTGTCCATATAAAAAATAGACTGTTGTAAAAAGATCTGTGTATATATTGAAATTCAATACTTTGGCTCCAAATGGGTTAAATTTAGAATGTAATTGGCATTTTTGTGCATAATTATGCAATTAAATATTTACACTTTAATTAGTGAAGGCATTTATTGTAGGTGGTTGTTTTAGAAGTTTTACTCCTTGGAGGCTTTGTTAAGCCAATAAACGGTCATTTGTGGATTACTGGCTGTTTTTTTTTTTTTGTTTTTTTGCTGCCTTTGGGCTACAGTGGTTTTAAAAATACATACGTCTTCCCTGTTCTGCATTTCATCTATTAGTCTACCCATCCCACTCCCTCAAAACTTGAGTATGATGTTTGTCTTGAATTGATTGCAATATTTCATGATAAAACAGACTTTGATAGCACCTTTACAAGGTATACAATATTAACCAAAGAATTGCTCAGACATACAACAGCATTTAAAAGCTTTATTGACCCTCCTGTTAAATAGCTGAAGGAACATTACAGATTATGGATAGGTTCTTAGTAGTGCAACAAATAATTGAGTTCTTTGCAACCATGATCAAAATATATGTTAATATCAATAAATGGAATATGCTTTCTAAATAAATGTTATGGGTAGATTAAAGCAAGATAATAGTTTCAGATATGTGTGCCCTCTCTGGATTTGAGCACACAGCATGCCAAAATGTAGGCATTCTGTCCTGTTTTCTTACAAGCCGAGCTCACAGCCAGCAGATGTTATTCCCAAACAAACAAGTACTGCTGTATAAACCCTGTTGTTAGAAAGCTGATGTTATCAAAGTGTTACAGATTATGGGCATATTCATAGGACTTTGATGACTAATGCAGTTATTCATAAACAGAAACATTAATATCAAGTTTTGGAATATGCTTCTCCAAAGAAATGCTTTGGGTGAATTAAACCAAGATAACAGTTACAGATATATTTTTCCCCTTTGTGGACTGGAATCTACGACACGCCAAAATTTAGACATGTTAGCTGGTTGTCTCACAGGCCAAGTTAACAATCAGCAGGGATTTCATTTTAGAAAACAGGTACTACAGGTGTTTATTAGAAGTCCTGTGGAGACTGGATGAATACAGAAACTGCAAAAATGTACTGGACATTTTATTGCACAAGAATAACAGCTATCAACACATAACTGAAAACATGTGTAAGCAGTCAGACAGGCATTCCTTTTTAGCTTAAATAAATGTGTCTCTGCACTTTCTTAGGAGGAATGAATTAATGAAGTTATGTATGTGTTTTATTCCAGCGTGTAATGGTGCAGTGGGTGATACTGTGGTAACATAATGGAAAACTACAAAGTGCGCAGTTACTTGCGTCCTAGGCACAAAAAGCAGCAGTGATGTGCTATGACAGTGTCTATGTGACATTATGTCATTGGATGTTGTACAACATATGTACATCTACAAAGGTCATAATTATGGATATTATGCACATTACTAAATAAATTAATGACATGGGAATTAAATCCACAATTATCAGTACAGTATTTACCAAGTCCATTTAATTATCCCCATGAGCTAATTGTCACAGCAGCTACTAAATGGTTATAGAAACATCTATCTGATATATATGGGACAGAGAAAAATCTGTAAAATCTGTAGGAATGCTCAGGTATGCATTGAATATTGACACTTACTATAGGGATCTACAGGCTGTCTCTGCACCTCAGCGACCAATGTAGGTGCATCCTCAGCGTCATTCCAATGCAGGTCATCATAGTGGTGGCAAACCTGTACTCCAGTGTGGTAGATTCCCTGTCTACCTTCGGTGCTCCCTCATAAGCCAGTTCCATACATCTATCATGGTAAAGTTCTTGGGTCTGGCTCTTCTCAATTCCAGTCCAGAATACCCAGTAAACATCTGAGTCATGTCTTTGTCGATCTATCTGGGTGCATGGACACACCTCAAAACAGCCATCATGATCTTCAACTTGAAGAGTCTGTAAAATACAGAGAAATGTTCACTGAGATACCACTCAGTTTGCAATTAGCAATTGTCTGACCAGTAAATGGATCAAAATCAAAATTTGAAAGTGGCACTGCTGTCATTATATCAGATCAATGGAGGATAACAGGCATGTGCCACAGATGGTACTGTTTATTGATAACTATTAGGTGTTTCCATAGTACATATGGGTCTTAAAAACAATATCCCTGCAGACTATCATACAAATAATAATACCCTAACTCAGTAGTGAGAGACTTGGGAATGCAAGTTGACTGTAGCCTAAACTTTGACCACCATATGTCTAGTGTGGTAAGGAAGGCATTCTACGTTATATGCCTCATTAGCAAAGGCAATTTACACGGAGGTGTGCAAATGGTATTTCAAACATTTGAATTTTAATGAACCTCATTAATTATATATGGCGCAAATGGTACATAAAGCTGTGTGCACATGAGGTGCACTTTGATTTCTGAGATTTGGAGTGAGGGGTACAGCGGCAATTGGTAGTATTTCTGTTTTGATGACTATTAAATCCTTTCAAGTCAGTCATTCCAAAGGTACCTGTTTAAATTAATTGTTACTCAAAATGTTATCTTTAACAGAAGTTAGAAGTTACATTACAGACATTGTTTTGAACTTTATGCATACAGGTATTGCTACTTATATATAAGTGCTTTCAGTCCCATATGCAGTTGCATAGACAGACATATTGCAAAACTTATCAGTATATAAAGGCTGATTTATGGATCATCCCCAATTCTTGATGGTAATTCCTTGCACTCTGTGGTGTTACTAAGGAAACCTATGAATTCTGACACTATCTTTATTTGGTATGTGATGTTGATATTACGGATATTTCTTAGTTCATGTTTCCACACAAAACTGTTAAAAACATTCATTGTTGCTCTTATAGATATTTCTTCAATGATGCTTCTTAAAACAATGACATCATAATTGATGCTCTCTGGCAAGATGGACGTAGACTCTTGGGCCTTTCAGGCAATATGGTTTGGAGACATAAAATCCGCACTGACCTCACCAATATGATCAATGCAGTTGAAGGCCACAATTGATCTCATGATGTCTGTAGACAGTGCTGCTCAGACATGGTCCTTTGTGCAGCCAACAAAGTGAGATGTACAAGAGACTGAGGGATGCACCACTGACCCCCTCCCCGACAACATTACAATATTTCTTTGAGTGATGTATCCCCAGTGGTGGAAGTTCCAGGCCAAACATGCATGTCATTCTTTCCATTACACGGTTGGGCATAGAGACAATCACTGCACATTGCTATAGCATGCACATTCATGTATTGTTTTTAATTTGCAGCAACAGATTTGAGGCATGCACACTCATTCACACAGAAGGATGGTGAGTGTAAGTCTAATGACATGTACTGATACAACTGAAGTAAAGACAGAGCAGTCCAAATACCATTTGTAATGCTGTTTGCACTAATATTCACAGGTCCATCTACTTCAGGACTAAACCAGAGATTGGCAGGTGAGTGTCCTTCTTCCCATTCCTAGGCCAGTCTGCATCAAAGTTACGGAGTGGTATGTGCATGTCACACCTTCTGTATGTTTTAACTGTGTTCACCTGGTCAATGGTGTCAATGAAGTGAGCACTAATACTGTTTTTTTCCCCTTACAAAGCTCATCACACTTCAACAGCCCCATCTTCCCATGAGGTGTTGTCAAGTATGTGTTTTTTGTATTCCTCACATATATCATGTATGTTGGCCCTGTAATCAAATTATATACTTCATGTATGTAGATTTCATGAAAAATGCATACAGAATACCTCGTGTAAAGTCATCATTATTTGTAACATTAAAGTAAGGTATATACATATATATATATATATATATATATATATATATATATATATATATATATGTGTGTGTGTGTGTGTGTGTGTGTCATATGTCTTTAATGATAGCCATCATGTAATGTAAGCACATTTTCATGATCTGTGTCTTTGTGCATGAACTATATGTAGCATCCAGCAGCCCATTCAGAGACCATAATCTTAGTATGATAGTATGGCACCTGGCACTCAAGACCTTGAGGTGTTTGGAGAGTCCATCCATGGGGTTGACAGTAATGTTGCTTCAGCTGTAGCCTCAGATGTGGTTTTCAACCCAGCATGGATCCTGCCCAGGCCATAGCACCACTCTCACCCTCCTCTCCTTCCTAGAAACCATAAACAAAGCCCGTGACTCCAGTCATATTGTATCCACCCTCCTCCTTGACCTCTCTAAGGCCTTCAACACCATCTCTCACAACCTTCTCCTAACCAAACTCTCACAACTAAACCTATCCCACTCCTCGCTCAACTGGTTCACCAGCTACCTATCAAATAGGCAACAAGCAGTTAAGTGGAATAAAGCTAGTTCACCATTCCTAAACACTCCCGCAGGTGTGCCCCAGGGCTCAATTCTAGGTCCCCTTCTTTTCAATATTTTTATCAATGACTTCTATCATGCCATCCCTAACACCAGCCTCATCCAATATGCCAATGACTTGACAATAATATGCTCTGCTACCTCCACTTCCACATTAACAAAACTAACTCAATACACTTTCTCTTCTACTGAACAATGGATGCTACACAACCATTTAGCACTGAATGCAACCAAGACTAAACTAATGATATTTCTCCCCTCTAAAAGCACCACCCTCAACAAAAACTCTTTCTCTATCACCAGCCAAAATAACACCACTCTAGAAATAGTTTCCACAGCTAAACTGCTAGGAAATCCTCATTGATGATCAGCTAAAGTTTGAAAGCCATCTTTATGCAAATATCAAAACAACTCATAAGAAGCTTGGCATGCTTTACCACCACAACCATTTCATCACTCCCTCCACCAGGCTCATTCTTGCTAATGCATACCTTATCCCTTCCATTATGTATGGTGCCTCTATCTTTACTAATCTGTAATCCTCTCACAGGTTAAAACTCTCATCCTGTTACCATACAATCCTCTAAATTTGCAACTGGCCACAGAGCAAATACCCATCGCTGCATTTCCCTTCACCAAATGAACTGGTTTGAGTTGCCCAATTATCTCACCTATATTCAACTTATCCAAGCACATAAGCTCATTTGCAACCCCACTCTCTGACCCTCCATTGCCTCCACCTTCCAAATGCGTTTACTTAACAGATATCTTTGATTCAACTCCCAAAATCTAATAGAGTTACATAAACCTGCACGCACTCCAGGCAAACTTCTTCTATCCTGCTTTGCATCCCACTGGAATTCTCTACCTCCACTTAACCGTACAACTAACAGACTCTCTGTTTTCAAAACCTTACTGTACTTATACCTAACCTCACAATGGGAATGCTCTTGCTCCCATGCTACATAAATTCCTTACCTTTACTGGTCACTACAGCTAATTGCATCTGCTAAAAGCCTCTACTAACCGTATAACTCCTGTAAGAAATGCAATGCTCTACGAGATCCTTAATTTGTTAGTGAGGATTTATTCAAGTATCTGCTCCCTCAATTACCAGTTTTCCTCAACTGTTGTTACCATGCATTTTTTCTAATTCTCATGTAATAATTGTATATGTTTTCTTAAATGTTGTATTTTATAATTTTATAATTTTGTATATTTTGCAGTGGTGGTGCTGCGGTAGCGTTGTCGCCTCATAGTAAGATGTTGTCCTGCTCGATTCTCAGCTAAAGAATCTTCTGTGTGGAGACATGTGTGAATGGGCATACCTTCGTTGAAGGTTGTGCATCAGGGCTGGCAACTCGGCATGTAAAAATCTATTGCCAATCATTAGCGGACCGGAGTTCCGCTGTGGCGACCCCTAACTGGGAAAAGCTGAAAGGCACAACATACTGCTGTTGCAATTTTATAATACTGTACTGTCTTGGAGCTTTTCTCCCCAGAACTCCATTGAAAATGGGCTCCTCATGGCCCAGTGGACCATCCTGGCAAACAAGCTGCAAATAAATAAATAAACTTGTGTGGCCATTTGTAGGATGCTGGCACAATGGATGTTTAACAGGGTGAGGCGGTTGACCAACAGACCTCAGCTGAGATTGCTGCTGATGGCATTTCCACGCAACAATCAGAAACAGAACAGCACAATAGATGTAGGCAAGCAGATGTTGTGCATGGCCAGGTGTCAGAGGGTGTCCACCTCCTGCTGCAGGCAAATGAAAGGTCACAGCAATGGCATCGGTCAGATGTCTGTGCACTTGTCTGTGCTACAGATGATGTGGCACACCAGCTACGTGTCATGCATTAAAGACGAGAACACAGACATGGTGAGATTGTGGCTGCATTGGTCACTCAGAATGACAGTCTGCAAGCTGTGGCATGATTGGTGGACACCCTGGCCTCTACAGTACTGTAGCAATGTCATAGTACCAGCACAGTTCTGTGTTCCCTGGGTGAGCTCAGCAGATTGCAACATGGATGAGGCAGGGCACCTGTCTGCAGAGCTACCATTGGCCAAAAAAGAGTACTGTATGTGGTCCACCCTGCACAGATTTCAAGCCGGTGGCCCATCTACTGTAATCCCGCCAGTCACAAGGGTTTAACTCACGGTCATATTCTTTCATCTCAACATGCTGTTGTTACTCCCATTCATCTCCTCTGTGGAGCAACTAAGGAAACGTGTCTGTACGTGGTCGAGGCAGAGCGAACCATGATATGACACATCAGCAAGGTCACCCTAGACTGCTTTAGCGTGTGTACAATAGTTTAATACACTTAGCTGGCTCATATTATGGCATTATCCCTTCACTGTGATATGTGTCTTCTGATATTAAAATTTCTGCTTTTCTCCTTTTTCATGTTATTGTATTGTAGAGATAGGAATGTGCAGCACTGGTGTGTGTCCCTTACTGTTTTCCATACAGTAATACAACAATTTGAATGTGTATGCATACCTGTGTCAATTGTGCCCTGAGTTGATGATCCCTGTTGTGATACATTTGAATATGTTCATGTTGTAATATGTTATGATTATGGTGTTATGAATGATGCTCAGTGTGTACATCTAGTGGGCAATTGCCATTAGATGCAATCTGTGTTGCTGTGGTGGGGCAACACCTGAACATCAATGTTCAGACTGTGCACTCAAGTACATGTGGCTTGTTATGACTCAAAGTTGTGGGTCAGACACTGGGGTTGCCTGGGCCTGCACTTGTGGTCACACCCTTCTTCGCCCACACCTATGTCTTCTGCCCCCATGTTCGCCTGCTGCTCCTCCAATACCTGTGGGATGTTCTCTTCAGACATCTGGAGTTTTGGGGTAGTTCACTGACAGCTGCAGCTGGATGACCACTATATGCTCTAGTTAGTATGTTGTGCAGCGTGGCACACTTTGTTATTATCTGTGCTGCTTTTGTGGTGCACTCCTGTATGTGTCCAGACATCTGAACCTAGCTTTCCGTACACCAAACACATGCTCTGTGGTGTTTCTGGCTGTTGTGTGTGCTCTGTTGTAGGCATTTTGTACAGGTTTGGATGGCTCATGGTACAATGTCATTAGCCAGGGCTCAGGTGGATTACCACAGTCACCTGTTGTGAGTAATGGAAACATGTGGTCAGGATGGATGTTATTGTTGTGAGGGTTATCAGTAGCTTCCATCCTAGCTGTGTTCCTGTACTTATCTAATAGTAGCCCCTCAGGTATTTCACCTTGCTGGAATAATGCCCTCAGTCAACTCTCCCTTCTTATGACAGCATGATGGACACTTCCAGGGTGTGTTGCCATGACATTTGTTATGCTGCCATCTGCTGCATATACAACTTGGCAGTTGGATGGTCAGCCCTTTCTGTTTATGTATTGGTCTGCTTCAGGATGTACTGTTGCCTTGATAGGTATGTGTGTGCAGTCTATTACACCGAGAACATGTGGGAAGTTTGTAATGCTGTAAAATTGATGCATTACAGTTCTCCATTCCTTAGGTATGGATGGGAAGTTTATGTAGTCATCCACCTAGTTGCACATTGCTTCCAGGAATTTTGCCAGGATACGACTGTTAACTGTCTGTGATACTCCCACAGCATCCCCCATGTGTCTCTGGAATGCCCCAGATGAAACTACATCTAAACTGAAACACTCTTTGGTTTCAAGGTAGATGTGGTTTCCTCACAGGGTATGCACAGATATGTGTGGGGCACACATGTTACAGACAGCCTGCACCAGTTCTCTGTCTAGCCAGTACCTGTTGATTATTTGCTGGTCTGACAACTGGTTTAGTTGCAGCTTTGCTCTGATCTAGTTTGCACAGCTACAACCTCATGTATGACTTGTATCACTGCAGCCTGTTTCAGTTCATTAACAGCCAATTGCATTTTTATATATTTTTGATGCTTTGCTATGGATTTCCTTGTAGTCTGTAGTATTCGCTTGAGTTCCTTCGGGTCTGTAAAGCCTACACTGAAGATTTTGGAAACAGAGTTGACATGGCTGTTTGGTTGTCACATTTAAGTTATGCTGTGTGTTCATGATGCTCTGGTTATTAACCAGTATACTGAATGCAAGCTACTTGTGTTTGGATGTATTATTGTTGTGTGTTAGTCATTTGCCAGGTATTTTCCAAACTAAGTATACTTTAGGGCATCCTGCATTCTCAGTTTCAAGTTAATTAGCAGCTAATTCATGACAACCAAAGTACGTTATTATATTCCTGCCCTGCTTCCCCTCACTCTCCATCAGTTCCTCCATAGACACTGTTTAGGGTGATACGTTTATAATTCCTTACAATGCCTTCATACACCTCACCTGATGAGCAGTAATTAAAACATACAGGTAAAGTCTGTCACTCACCCTATTTTCTAAACATGCTCAGGTATTTTCTGTAAACTTGTCCAGATTCCTGTTTTTTTCTATCAGTATTATGTCTCACTCTTGGTGTGATTCTTGGACGTACCATGGTAAATATAAATGGGTTTAATATCCTCCTAACTTTATGGTTATCATTATTTTCATTTCAAGCTTTATTTAGTCCAATACGCAAATGTAGCCTTAAACTATAATCAGTAACTATTTGCAGGTTTCATAAGCCTTTCCCATTTGACCATCTCTCATGACTTTAATATATGACAATGTGATTTTTATTTATTTATTTATTTATTTATTTATTTATTTCACATTTGTTAATGGGGTTAGTCCAAATGAGTTTGCAAACAAACCCATTTTCAGTGGAGACCTGAGGGGAAAAGCCCCAGCAAACATAAGTTAAGATAAAGTGACAATATACAAATATTAAATATTCACAATACAAAATAATTGCAAAAAAGAAAAGGTAATTAACTATTTGCATTGCATTGATAGTAAGCAATCCATTTTCAATGGAGATCCAAGGGGAAAGAGCCCCAAGCAAGCATAAGCAAAGATAAACATGCAAGACAAAACTATTAAAACTAACAATGCAAATACAAAATGAATTATAAAGGGAAAAACAAAAGAAAAAAATTATGAACATTAAGGGTTTTACTGATAGCAGTGGTCTAAATTTACTACATATAAGAGTAAAAACAAAAGGATAATCGTTGTTCAAAAGAAGGAAAATGTACAGACATTGATAGGAGGTGGAGGGAAAAGATAAATAGTGTGGCGAATGGGAGGGGGGAGAGAAAGGAGGGAGCTATAGTAGTAGAGCTGAGGGTTTAGGTTAGTTTAAGCAGAAGTTACTAACAGAGAAATAAAGTGAGGAGATGCAACAGGCTATACAGTAGGACAGACTAAGACTATGTGTGGTCAAGGCAACATCATAATTTCAAGTTTGGTAGGTAGGATTTAAGCTCCTTTTTAAAACAGAAAAAGGAAAGGTTGGATCTAATATGGAGAGGGAGTTTGTTCCAATTTAGTGACCCAGAGTGTATGTAAAGTAGTTTGCCAATATTCCTTTTGGATCTATAAACTGAGAGAAGATGCTGATCAGCATTCCAGAGAGGCCGGGGGGGGGGGGGAGTAGGGAGTAACATGGAAGGTGAGAGCAGGGCAGGCAGAGGGGCTGTTGAGTATGGAAAAGGTAGTGTGGAGTTGCGATTCTAGGAGAAGGTGCAGAAATTCCAGCCACTGAAATTTGTTTAGTGAGAGGCAGTGATGTGAAGAGAGTGGTTGGTTTAGAATAAATCTGGCAGTTTTGTTGTACGTTTCTTCCAGTTTTTGTATTGAGGTAGTTTGGATACTGGTAAGGATGGGGAAGCATATAGAAGACTAGGTAAGAGAAATGCCTGCGCGAGAGTGCGTTTAGTGGCAGTAGTCAGGAATTTTTTGTTCCTATAAAGTAGTTCAAGTTTTTGGTGTTTTTTTTTTTTTTTTGATGGACTGTTGTATGTGCAAGTCAAATTTTAGTTGGTCATCAATTATTACCACAAGGAGTTTGGTGTGAGAGGCAGGGGAGATAGTGGTGCCACCTAGGGAGGAAAGAGAAAAGTTGGATTTAAGGTGAGAGAGTGTCTGAGGTAGGAAGAGAAGGAGTTGAGTTTTCTTAGGGTTAAAGATTAAGTGATAGTTTCTGTGCCAGTTTTCAACAGAGATAAAAGAATTCTGTGTTAGTGTGTGTAGTTCAGAGATAGTATTGGATATAGATAAGAGAGAAGAGCCGCCTGCATTTTGTATTACAGATGAGAGACTGCAGGATGAATATAGGTTGTTGGTAAAAATGTTGAAAAGGAGCGGTCCAAGTATGGAGCCTTTGGGTCCTCCTGTTTGAACAGCAAGGAAGGGTGAGAAAGCCTGCTGCCATCTAACAGCTTGTTTTCTGCCAGTAAGGTAGGATTGGAACAGGCCAAGAGTAGGAGGAGAGAGGTTTAGGTCTAAGAGTTTAAGAAGGATTGGATGAGACACAGTGTCGAAGGCTTTAGAGAGATCAAGGAAGAGACAGGAGATGAGGAAGTTGTTGCCCTAGCTTCTGCAACCTTTTGAGTAAAGGATAGTAAGGCAGTCGAGGTACTGTGTTTAGGGCCGAAACCATGTTGTGAGAGGATGAGGAGATTTTCTTGAATGAGATAGGACAGTAGTTGAGTATATATACATTTTTCAAGGATCTTAGAGAGCAGTTAAAGAATAGCGATTGGTCTATAGTCAGAGGGTTCAACAGAGTTGCCACCTTTGTGCAGAGGAGTGGTATAGAAGGAATTCCATATTTCTGGTACATTAGATTCCTGAATGGAGCGGTTGATTAAGATAGATACAGGATATGCAATAGAGTCAGCAGCAATTTTCAGAAAATGAGGGGGGGATTTATCAGTGGAGGGAGAGCATGGTTTTAGTTTAAGAAGCAGGGATTTGATATATTTAGTAGAAACATGTTGCAAGGTAAAAGGCTGAGAGACAGAGAAGCATAGAGGTTTATGGGGAGACAAGAGTGACACAGAATAATTAGGATGAGCAGAGTTACCAGAGGGTAGGGGTTTAGACATAGGTTCATAGGTTCATAGGTTCATACTAGGCTATCTGCCCTAGGGCATTTATAAGCCTAGCCAGAGTGTGTTTGGCTTTCACCACACCCATTTAATTAATTTTGCTATGCCTTTTTTTTTGAGTTAGTATACTGCCTCTCCAAGTCTAACAGTGACATAGAAGGGGAACCTAAACCTATCTCCCCTCATCATCTCATCAAGAGATTCCTCTTGAAGAGAGTGGGACTGACTGCTCTGCCCTGGACTGGATGGGATTTTAGAGTGAAGGATCCTCTGTTGTTATGAATCTGTCCAGCATGTCATGTTTATTTTATTTCAGTGCTGAGGTTCGTTCTTCGAGCAGCGAGTCTGGGATTTGATGGATTTGAGGTGGGCAAGCATGTCCATTAATTCCAGGTTGGAGGTTTTATACACGATTCAGGCTGAGACTTAACCTGGTGGCATGCCACTGAGTGAGCTGGAGTTTAACTTCTGGCAGTGAGGTGCATCTGTTTGAGCCCTTGATCCTTTTGAGGTTGGTTTGAGGGTCTTTTTTTGGGGTCTTTCCAACCACCAGGGCCTGTAAGTAAACAAAGGGCAGGGTAATTGTACCCCTGATGAGGATGATGAGAGAGGAGGTAGAAGAGCCTCCCTGATCTCCCTGTGAACAGATGACCTTCATGGTTAGTAGGTGGGCTATATGTTTTTTTTTCCACTTGCCAGGGGTGTTGTCAAATGAGAGATTGTTATCAACCCAGGTCCCACCCCCCTTCTCTCTTCTTGCCTTTTGTGTTGCCTAATGGATTACCACCTATTTGGTAATTTTTTGGTTTTTGCCACCTGGCCTGAGGGACTTGTTTCTACTTGGCTTTGCCATTGGATGCTTGTATTGCTGGAGTTTCGTCTATGGCGCCCAGGCTTTTTGGAGGGGATCTGTTGGCTTGATGGTCCTGGTATTATGGCAGTTTGCAGAGAAGTCATCTGGAAACACAGTCCTCCCCAGTGACTGCCCTGCTGGCCTGTACTTGTAGAGAATATATGCCTGAACCACCGAGAGTCCCAGGACCACTTTGGTTTCTGTCCTTGTACAAGTCTGACACCCATCCAACTGTCCAGGGTCTGTAACCATGGCCAGGTCTCCATGAGCCAGCCGAGGGTTTGACATAGTGACTGATGAGGGGCTATATAAGCTGGGACACCTTGTATAAAGTACTATGCTTGGTGGCTGCTCATCTATTTTAGGTAGGCTGTGGGAGGTGTGGTGCCTGTTTCAAAGAAAAACTGGGCAGGATGCAATGTCTTTCAAAGAAATTGACCAGGTTTATTATGCAGGATCCAAACAACCCTTTCCATAGCTTTCCAGATTTAGTAGGTCCTCTTATGAATCTTTATTTATGAGGTCCATGAGCTTTCTTTTCCATAGCTGTGGCAGAGGGGTTTATGAGCTGGCTTATGCAGCTTTACATTTCCTGGATCCTGTGACTGCACCACCTTGTGTACACCACTCACTCTTGCTGTATGTCACCTAGTTAGGACGAGCCCATCTGTCTATGAAGTGTTTGTTGAGTAAGTCTGCAGTTTCAGAGTGAGATTGATAGGATAAACTGTTAGGGATGGTAGAAGAACCAGTGTGGAGCAGGGAGTTGATAGTACTCCAGAATGTTTTGGGGTCATCTGGGTGAGATCTTTGAAATGTAGTGAAATATTGGCATTTTTCCAAAATAATACATTTTTTTTACATGATTTCTTCTTTAATTCAACAGCAATTTTTTCTGGTGTACAGTACCTACACTTTTCTTTCTCTTTCAGGTATCCAAAGGATTAGCTCATTCTGTCCACCACAATATCACAGACACCATTATTAATATTAATACATACAAACATTTCCAATTAATAAAAAGCACATTTACTATGAAAAAATAGACTGCATTTTTCTTGGTTTACTTGTCTCAGGCTAACAGAGGTTAATCATTCTCTAAACTTAATCATTCAGTAATGCATCCTTCCCTAATAAGTGCTTTGTACATTTTCCAAGTTAACCACCTTGCAAAATATTTCTCTCAGGACATTGTCTTTGCCAACATAATGCTCACATTTATTTCTCATCCACCAGTATAATAACTTCCCTTCCTGATGGTGCTTCCATCGATTTCCATTTTCTGCTTATTACTTATTTTAGTTGCTAATGTCACAAGATGAAGTCTTCCCCTTTCCATTTTGTTGCATAATACGTCACTATCATACCCTAGGAGCAGAAGGATCTTCATTATCTGTATTTATTGTCAATAGCCCTGGTAACATCTTTGGTAATTTATCTTTAAAGCTAGCCAAACTTGAACAAACAAATAAATATGTTTCCATATTCCCAATGCCCTTTGTCACGCTTCCAACAGAGAGCTTCCATATTTTGGAAAATCCTTCCCAGTTTTTGTGCTGTTAAAAATATTTCTGAAGACACATCAATGCAAATATCTTAAAATGCTGCAATTTTGTGGGATACCTGGACACTAAATATATATTTTCCCCCATCTTTTCATCAAGTTGTCTTCTACCCACACAAGCAGGAGCTACTTATGTTCCCTTGACTGCTAATAGGTTCATAGTTTCATAGGTGTGTACAAGGCTAAAGACAGCTAAGGCCTTTTAAGCCTGGCCATGCATCACAAATCTCTGACAAGTTCTGGTACCCTTGATAAGTGTAAGTAGGGACTTGGGAGATGAAATATTTAAAAGCAGCGGCCCTTGGAGATGAACCAATTACAGGCTGCCTGTGTCCTTTTCCCCATCCAATTGTCCAAGTTGTACTTGAATTGGGTTAGGAAGGAACTCTGATTTATGTAGATGGGGAGCCTGTTCCAGAGAATGGATAGCCTCTGAGATACATACCAGTTTCTCCAGCAGGTCTTATTTATATCAGAGGCAAGGTTTCAGTCTTTAGAATTGGTAGTTCTGGCACTGTTTGTTTTACAGATATGTAAGAGGCCCATCATGGTGGGGTTTGACAATGCCTTGTATGCCAGGTATAGATCTCCCCTCAACAACCTGTAGGAGACAGAATACAAGGAGGGGGCTTTGAAGTAGAGGCCTTGATGAGGCTTGAATTCATGACCCCTGGTTTAGTAGACCAGTGCTAGAACTTCTGAGCTACAAGGTCACTTATACACAACTATAGAATGTAATTGTTCATGTGCTGTTCTCAGTATTTTCACGTATAGCTCTTGCAGCTTTCATCAGTACTAACAATATCTGTGGAAGCGTTGCCAACAAATCTGTTCATCTCATACTTCACATTGTATTAAGATCACATCATCTTACATTTCAGCGGTTCCTAATACCTCACTTTTGTCTTCCATTCTTTCCCATGTTTATGGACTTTTTTCCTCAGGTATTCCTAATCTATTTTTGCATGCAGGTATTACATAACCCATCCATGTATGAATCTATTTTCCATTTGACAGATTTCTCACAAGAATAGTTATGTGTCACCTTTTCATGTAGTGCTGATAATACTCCCTCATTATGTGACACCCTGACATGCACTTTCATGTGGTGATGATACACACACCAGATATAGATTTATGTATGTATGGATCCCCTTCAAAATATCTAAAACCCATAACATCTAATTTCATAACATTGAGACCAGAACATCTAAAACACAAAACATCTAAAACCCATAACATCGAATTTCATAACATCTAACACTACAAATCTCATAAAAATAACATCCCCTCCACATATAATGACACCAAACTGCAGGGGGGCTTGATACAGTGGGGTTAGGAAATTAACCTTTTCCAACTATAGTGTGATCTTGCAGTTGGTATATTTAATTTATGGGGGGGTGGGAGGCAGAGCCCCCCACATGGGGGGTGCAGGGTGGCTTTCCCCCTGCAGAAACATAGTAAAGAGTGTGTTTGGTAGTTTGGTGTTATTATATGTGGAGGGGATGTTATTTTCTTGTGATTTGTAGTGTTAGATGTTATGAAATTCGATGTTATGGGTTTTAGATGTTTTGGGTTTTAGATGTTCTGGTCTCAGTGTTATGAAATTAGATGTTATGGGTTTTAGATGTTTTGAAGTAGACTCATATGTATATATGTATATGTATATATAGATGTAACTCAAAAGGTAGAATACACATCTAGTAGAAAGTTTTTTTGTGGGTGTAAAAGTGAAAGAGGAGGTGCACAAATGAGTGAATACTCATTTGTGTGAATCGCATATGGTTGAATTTAGTTTCAGTTTAGTTTTATATAGTGCAGGTTAGCAGGACCATGCAGGAAAATTAATGTTTGAATGAAAAATAGTGGCTGTGAAGATGTGTAATATTGTGTTGTAGCAGCTGGTGTGAATATGCAGGTATTAGCTGGTTAGGGATAGAGTAAGTGTTAGGTTGTGCATGTTTTGTGTTGTTTGTTGTGTTGGTTCAGTACTTTCTATCTGGAGTAGTGGTATTGTTAGGGAAGGGGGTTTTAATAATATAATGTGTGGCCTTAGGGTTAGGGGCAGGGGTAGAGTTAGGGTTACAGTTAGGATTAAACCCCCCCCCCGACCACCTTACTCGTGTGCTAACCCTTAATGCAGCTGTAAATATTACCCTACCCTGCCCCTAACCCTAAACATTAGGTTGTTAAAAACCCTTCCTCTAACCATATCACTGCCAAGACAACACTTCATCTCAGTTTTGTAGCTGGGGTTTACTGACTTATGACTTTTTTAGTGAGGGAGAAATATTAATTGTTTTGTGATTCACTTTTATAAGTCATTCAGTGTTTTTGTGATTCTCAATAAGTTCTTCTACCATTTGTGAGTCTCCTTTTTGAGTTTTCTACCTTTCATGATGTAGTTTTATATACACACATATATATGAGAACCACTGCCTTTGTCAAATGGTACTTCAGTCGATATCTGTTTAGACAGTATAATTTGCTTGACTAAACAAATGGTTGACAGGTGTGTGATATTGACAATCCCCAGGTAGGAGATATTTTCTTTCTCCAGGGATTGTGCA